>NC_092109.1:48807184-48919684 GCF_045679555.1 Salvelinus alpinus
GTGTCAGAGGAAGGCCCTAAAAATTGTCAAAGACCCCAGCCACCCCAGTCATGGACTGTTCTCTCTACTACTGCATGGCAAGCGGTACCGGAGTGCCAAGTCTAGGACAAAAAGGCTTCTCAACAGTTTTTACCCCCAAGCCATAAGACTCCTGAACAGGTAATCAAATGGCTACCCGGACTATTTGCATTGTGTGCCCCCCCAACCCCTCTTTTTACGGTGCTGCTACTCTCTATTTATCATATATGCATAGTCACTTTAACTTTACATTCATGTACATACTACTTCAATTGGGCCGACTAGGCATGCCAATGTGCTCCCGCACATTTTATAGCCTCGCTACTGTATATAGCCTGTCTTTTTACTGTTGTTTTATTTCTTTACCTACCTATCATTCACCTAATACCTTTTTTTGCACTATTGGTTAGAGCCTGTAAGTAAGCATTTCACTGTAAGGTCTACACCTGTTGTATTCAGCACACGTGACAAATAAACTTTGATTTTATTTGAATGGGAAATTTGTCTTCTTTGCTCCTGGGAGTGCTTGGTGGGAGAGGGTAAGCCATGTTTACTGTAGAGAGTAGTCAAATAATTTTACAAATACTTACATGGAACACATTGTATTTAAGCGCACTATAAGAGAAAAGGGAGGTAAGAAATAATGGTGAAGAGCGAAGGCCAAAAACGATTTCTGTTACTTTCCTTCCCTGGGCTGGTTGTGCCCGGTTCCCTCTGAACTCCTGCTCGCCAAGCGAAATGCCCTAACCCCCAGTCTCTGCATTAGCTTGAAGGCATCTGATCGACACTGTGGATTCCTCATACCAAACCTAACCTGGCCAGATGCCTGGGTATTGCGTTCCGGGGGGCTGGAACGTTACAGACTGAACGTTACAGACTGAAAAACGTTACAGACTGATAAACAGTTACAGACTGATGAACATTACAGACTGAATGTTACAGACTAAAGACCTTACAGACTGATGAACATTAGAGACTGATGAACATTACAGACTGAATGTTACAGACTGAGGAACGTTAACAGACTGATAAACGTTACAGACTGATAAACAGTTACAGACTGATGAACATTACAGACTGAATGTTACAGACTGAGGAACGTTACAGACTGATAAACGTTACAGACTGATAAACAGTTACAGACTGATGAACATTACAGACTGAATGTTACAGACTGAGGAACGTTACAGACTGCTGAACGTTACAGACTGATAAACAGTTACAGACTGATGAACGTTAGACTTATGAACGATACAGAATGATAAAAAGTTAACAGACTGATAAATGTTACAGACTGATGAACCTTACAGACCGATAAACGTTACAGACTGAAGAACATTACAGACCGCTGAACATTACAGACTGAGGAACATTACATACTGCTGAACATTACAGACTGAGGAACATTACATACTGCTGAACATTACAGACTGAGGAACATTACATACTGCTGAACATTACAGACTGAGGAACATTACATACTGCTGAACATTACAGACTGAGGAACATTACATACTGCTGAACATTACAGACTGAGGAACATTACATACTGCTGAACATTACAGACTGAGGAACATTACATACTGCTGAATGTTACAGACTGAGGAACATTAAATACTGCTGAACATTACAGACTGAGGAACATTACATACTGCTGAACATTACAGACTGAGGAACATTACATACTGCTGAACATTACAGACTGAGGAACATTACATACTGCTGAACATTACAGACTGAGGAACATTACATACTGCTGAACATTACAGACTGAGGAACATTACATACTGCTGAACATTACAGACTGAGGAACATTACATACTGCTGAACATTACAGACTGAGGAACATTACATACTGCTGAACATTACAGACTGAGGAACATTACATACTGCTGAACATTACAGACTGAGGAACATTAAATACTGCTGAACATTACAGACTGAGGAACATTACATACTGCTGAACATTACAGACTGAGGAACATTACATACTGCTGAACATTACAGACTGAGGAACATTACATACTGCTGAACATTACAGACTGAGGAACATTGCATACTGCTGAACGTTACAGACTGAGGAACATTACAGACTGAGGAACATTACATACTGCTGAACATTACAGACTGAGGAACATTACATACTGCTGAACATTACAGACTGAGGAACATTACATACTGCTGAACATTACAGACTGAGGAACATTACATACTGCTGAACATTACAGACTGAGGAACATTACAGACTGAGGAACATTACATACTGCTGAACGTTACAGACTGAGGAACATTACAGACTGAGGAACATTACATACTGCTGAACGTTACAGACTGAGGAACATTACATACTGCTGAACATTACAGACTGAGGAACATTACATACTGCTGAACATTACAGACTGAGGAACATTACATACTGCTGAACGTTACAGACTGAGGAACATTACAGACTGAGGAACATTACATACTGCTGAACGTTACAGACTGAGGAACATTACAGACTGAGGAACATTACATACTGCTGAACGTTACAGACTGAGGAACATTAAATACTGCTGAACATTACAGACTGAGGAACATTAAATACTGCTGAACGTTACAGACTGAGGAACATTACATACTGCTGAACATTACAGACTGAGGAACATTACATACTGCTGAACATTACAGACTGAGGAACATTACATACTGCTGAACATTACAGACTGAGGAACATTACATACTGCTGAACGTTACAGACTGAGGAACATTACATACTGCTGAACATTACAGACTGAGGAACATTACATACTGCTGAACATTACAGACTGAGGAACATTACATACTGCTGAACATTACAGACTGAGGAACATTACATACTGCTGAACATTACATACTGCTGAACATTACAGACTGAGGAACATTACATACTGCTGAACATTACAGACTGAGGAACATTACATACTGCTGAACATTACAGACTGAGGAACATTACATACTGCTGAACATTACAGACTGAGGAACATTACATACTGCTGAACATTACAGACTGAGGAACATTACATACTGCTGAACATTACAGACTGAGGAACATTACATACTGCTGAACATTACAGACTGAGGAACATTACATACTGATGAACATTACAGACTGAGGAACATTACATACTGCTGAACATTGCAGACTGAGGAACATTACATACTGCTGAACATTACAGACTGAGGAACATTACATACTGCTGAACATTACAGACTGAGGAACATTACATACTGCTGAACATTACAGACTGAGGAACATTACATACTGCTGAACATTACAGACTGAGGAACATTACATACTGCTGAACGTTACAGACTGAGGAACATTACATACTGCTGAACGTTACAGACTGAGGAACATTACATACTGCTGAACATTACAGACTGAGGAACATTACATACTGCTGAACATTACAGACTGAGGAACATTACATACTGCTGAACATTACAGACTGAGGAACATTACATACTGCTGAACATTACAGACTGAGGAACATAAAATACTGCTGAACATTACAGACTGAGGAACATTACATACTGCTGAACATTACAGACTGAGGAACATTACATACTGCTGAACATTACAGACTGAGGAACATTACATACTGCTGAACATTACAGACTGAGGAAGATTACATACTGCTGAACATTACAGACTGAGGAACATTACATACTGCTGAACATTACAGACTGAGGAACATTACATACTGCTGAACGTTACAGACTGAGGAACATTACATACTGCTGAACGTTACAGACTGAGGAACATTAAATACTGCTGAACATTACAGACTGAGGAACATTACATACTGCTGAACATTACAGACTGAGGAACATTACATACTGCTGAACATTACAGACTGAGGAACATTACATACTGCTGAACATTACAGACTGAGGAACATTACATACTGCTGAACATTACAGACTGAGGAACATTACATACTGCTGAACGTTACAGACTGAGGAACATTACATACTGCTGAACATTACAGACTGAGGAACATTACATACTGCTGAACATTACAGACTGAGGAACATTACATACTGCTGAACATTACAGACTGAGGAACATTACATACTGCTGAACATTACAGACTGAGGAACATTACATACTGCTGAACGTTACAGACTGAGGAACATTACATACTGCTGAACGTTACAGACTGAGGAACATTATATACTGCTGAACGTTACAGACTGAGGAACATTACATACTGCTGAACATTACAGACTGAGGAACATTACATACTGCTGAACATTACAGACTGAGGAACATTACATACTGCTGAACATTACAGACTGAGGAACATTACATACTGCTGAACATTACAGACTGAGGAACATTACATACTGCTGAACATTACAGACTGAGGAACATTACATACTGCTGAACATTACAGACTGAGGAACATTACATACTGCTGAACATTACAGACTGAGGAACATTACATACTGCTGAACGTTACAGACTGAGGAACATTACATACTGCTGAACATTACAGACTGAGGAACATTACATACTGCTGAACATTACAGACTGAGGAACATTACATACTGCTGAACATTACAGACTGAGGAACATTACATACTGCTGAACATTACAGACTGAGGAACATTACATACTGCTGAACGTTACAGACTGAGGAACATTACATACTGCTGAACATTACAGACTGAGGAACATTAAATACTGATGAATGTTACAGACTGAGGAACATTACATACTGCTGAACGTTACAGACTGAGGAACATTACATTCTGCTGAACATTACAGACTGAGGAACATTACATACTGCTGAACGTTACAGACTGAGGAACATTACATACTGCTGAACATTACAGACTGAGGAACATTACATACTGCTGAACATTACAGACTGAGGAACATTAAATACTGATGAATGTTACATACTGCTGAACATTACAGACTGAGGAACATTACATACTGCTGAACATTACAGACTGAGGAACATTACATACTGCTGAACATTACAGACTGAGGAACATTACATACTGCTGAACATTACAGACTGAGGAACATTAAATACTGATGAATGTTACATACTGCTGAACATTAGAGACTGATGAACATTACAGACTGAATGTTACAGACTGAGGAACGTTACAGACTGATGAACATTAGAGACTGATGAACATTACAGACTGAATGTTACAGACTGAGGAACGTTACAGACTGATAAACGTTACAGACTGATAAACAGTTACAGACTGATGAACATTACAGACTGAATGTTACAGACTGAGGAACGTTACAGACTGATAAACGTTACAGACTGATAAACAGTTACAGACTGATGAACATTACAGACTGAATGTTACAGACTGATAAACAGTTACAGACTGATGAACGTTAGACTTATGAACGATACAGAATGATAAAAGTTACAGACTGATAAATGTTACAGACTGATGAACCTTACAGTTTGAGGAATGTTACAGACTGATAAACGTTACAGACTGAAGAACGTTACAGACTGAGGAACATTACATACTGCTGAACATTACAGACTGAGGAACATTACATACTGCTGAACGTTACAGACTGAGGAACATTACATACTGCTATACATTACAGACTGAGGAACATTACATACTGCTGAACATTACAGACTGAGGAACATTACATACTGCTGAACGTTACAGACTGAGGAACATTACATACTGCTGAACGTTACAGACTGAGGAACATTACATACTGCTGAACATTACAGACTGAGGAACATTACATACTGCTGAACGTTACAGACTGAGGAACATTACATACTGCTGAACATTACAGACTGAGGAACATTACATACTGCTGAACATTACAGACTGAGGAACATTACATACTGCTGAACATTACAGACTGAGGAACATTACATACTGCTGAACATTACAGACTGAGGAACATTACATACTGCTGAACGTTACAGACTGAGGAACATTACATACTGCTGAACATTACAGACTGAGGAACATTACATACTGCTGAACATTACAGACTGAGGAACATTACATACTGCTGAAAATTACAGACTGAGGAACATTACATACTGCTGAACGTTACAGACTGAGGAACATTACATACTGCTGAACATTACAGACTGAGGAACATTACATACTGCTGAACATTACAGACTGAGGAACATTACATACTGCTGAATATTACAGACTGAGGAACATTACATACTGCTGAACGTTACAGACTGAGGAACATTACATACTGCTGAACATTACAGACTGAGGAACATTACATACTGCTGAACATTACAGACTGAGGAACATTACATACTGCTGAACATTACAGACTGAGGAACATTACATACTGCTGAACATTACAGACTGAGGAACATTACATACTGCTGAACGTTACAGACTGAGGAACATTACATACTGCTGAACGTTACAGACTGAGGAACATTACAGACTGCTGAACATTACATACTGCTGAACATTACAGACTGAGGAACATTACATACTGCTGAACATTACAGACTGAGGAACATTACATACTGCTGAACGTTACAGACTGAGGAACATTACATACTGCTGAACATTACAGACTGAGGAACATTACATACTGCTGAACATTACATACTGAGGAACATTACATACTGCTGAACATTACAGACTGAGGAACATTACATACTGCTGAACATTACAGACTGAGGAACATTAGATACTGATGAATGTTACATACTGCTGAACATTACAGACTGAGGAACATTACATACTGCTGAACATTACAGACTGATGAACATTACAGACTGAATGTTACAGACTGAGGAACGCTACAGACTGATGAACATTAGAGACTGATGAACATTACAGACTGAATGTTACAGACTGAGGAACGTTACAGACTGATAAACGTTACAGACCTATAAACAGTTACAGACTGATGAACATTACAGACTGAATGTTACAGACTAAAGACCTTACAGACTGATGAACATTAGAGACTGATGAACATTACAGACTGAATGTTACAGACTGAGGAACGTTACAGACTGATAAACGTTACAGACTGATAAACAGTTACAGACTGATGAACATTACAGACTGAATGTTACAGACTGAGGAACATTACAGACTGCTGAACGTTACAGACTGATAAACAGTTACAGACTGATGAACGTTACAGACTGATGAACGTTACAGACTGATAAACAGTTACAGACTGATGAACGTTAGACTTATGAACGATACAGAATGATAAAAGTTACAGACTGATAAACAGTTACAGACTGATGAACGTTACAGACTGCTGAACGTTACAGACTGATAAACAGTTACAGACTGATGAATGTTAGACTTATGAACGATACAGAATGATAAAAGTTACAGACTGATAAATGTTACAGACTGATGAACCTTACAGTTTGAGGAATGTTACAGACTGATGAACGTCACAGACCGATAAACGTTACAGACTGAAGAACGTTACATACTGCTGAACGTTACAGACTGAGGAACATTACATACTGCTGAACATTACAGACTGAGGAACATTACATACTGCTGAACGTTACAGACTGAGGAACATTACATACTGCTGAACATTACAGACTGAGGAACATTACATACTGCTGAACGTTACAGACTGAGGAACATTACATACTGCTGAACATTACAGACTGAGGAACATTACATACTGCTGAACATTACAGACTGAGGAACATTACATACTGATGAACATTACAGACTGAGGAACATTACATACTGCTGAACGTTACAGACTGAGGAACATTACATACTGCTGAACGTTACATACTGCTGAACGTTACAGACTGAGGAACATTACATACTGCTGAACGTTACAGACTGAGGAACATTACAGACTGCTGAACGTTACAGACTGAGGAACAATAAATACTGCTGAACATTACAGACTGAGGAATATTAAATACTGATGAATGTTACATACTGCTGAACATTACAGACTGAGGAACATTACATACTGCTGAACATTACAGACTGAGGAACATTACATACTGAATGTTACAGACTGAGGAACGTTACAGACTGTCACGTTCCTGACCTATTTATGTTCGTTTTTGTGTGTTAGTTGGTCAGGACGTGAGGTTGGGTGGGCATTCTATGTTTTCTGTTTCTGTGTTGGTTTTGGGTTACCTGGTATGGCTCTTAATTAGAGGCAGGTGTTTGGCGTTCCTCTAATTAAGAGTCATATTTAGGTAGGGCGTTCTCACTGTTTGTTTGTGGGTGATTGTCTCCTGTGTCCGTATGTCTGTTCGTACCACATGGGACTGTAGCGTTTGTTTGTTTCGTTTCGTTTCGATGTCGTCTGTTTTCCTGTACGTAAGTTTATGTTTAGTTATGTAAGTTTATGTTCAGGTTGCGTCAACGTCGTTTTGTTATTTTGTAGTTTGGAAAGTGTTTTGTTTCGTTTCGTGTGCCATCAATATTTATAATAAAGATGGCTTATTTCCCTGAGCCTGCGTTTTGGTCTGAGGATCCTTCTCTCCTCACCTCATCCGAGGATGAGGAGAGCGACAGCCGTTACAGAATCACCCACCACGCTAAGACCAAGCGGCAAGGGAAAAATAAACGGAGTAAGGGACAGGAGAGAAACAAGGATTTCTGGACATGGGAGCAGATAATGAATGGAGAAGGTCCCTGGGCTAAGGCAGGAGAAAATCGCCGTTCCCAGGAAGAGAGGGAGGCAGCTAAAGCCCAGGAGCGGTGGTTTGAGGAGGCAGCAAGGAGACGTGGCTGGAAGCCCGAAAAGCCATGGGAACAGGTGGAGGCACTGAGGAGAGCAGAGGCTACCGGAGAGAGGAACCGGAGCTATGAGGGAACGCGTCTGGCACGGAAGCCAAAAAAGCCCGTAAGTAATTCCCAAAAATTTCTTGGGGGGGGGCTAGGAGATAGTGGGCCAAGGGCAGGTAGGAGACCTGCGCCCACTTCCCAGGCTTACCGTGGAGAGCGGGAGTACGGGCAGGCGCCGTGTTACGCAGTAGAGCGCACGGTGTCTCCTGTACGAGTGCATAGCCCAGTGCGGGTTATTCCACCTCCCCGCACTGGTAGGGCTAGATTGAGTATTGAGCCAGGTGTCATGAGGCCGGCTCAACGCGTCTGGTCTCCAGTGCGTCTCCTCGGGCCGGCATACATGGCACCTGCCTTACGCATGGTTTCCCCGGTTCGCCTACATAGCCCGGTGCGGGTTATTCCACCTCCCCGCACTGGTCGGGCAACCGGGAGTATTCAACCAGGTAAGGTTGGGCAAGCTCAATGCTCAAGAGTGCCAGTACGCCTCCATGGTCCGGTATTTCCGGCACCACCTCCCCGCCCCAGCCTAGTACCTACAGTGTCTACACTACGCACTAGGCTACCAGTGCGTATCCTGAGCCCTGTTCCTCCTCCACGCACTCTCCCTGTAGTGCGTGTATCTAGCCCGGTGCCTCCAGTTCCGGCCCCACGCACTAAGCTACCAGTGCGTCTCCAGAGCCCTGTACCCACTGTATCTTCTCCCCCTACTAATCCTGATGTGCTTGTCCTCAGCCCGGTGTCACCAGTGCCGGTACCACGCATCAGGGATAGAGTAGGCTTTGAGAATACAGTGTGCCCTGTCCCTGCTCCCCGCACTAGTAGGAAGGTGCTTATCATTAGCACGGTGCCTCCAGTTCCGGCACCACGCACCAGGTCTACAGTGCGCCGTATCCGGCCAGAGCCATCCGTCTCACCAGCGCCATCTGAGCCATCCGTCTCCCCAGCGCCATCTGAGCCATCCGTCTCCCCAGCGCCATCTGAGCCATCCGTCTCCCCAGCGCCATCTGAGCCATCCGTCTCCCCAGCGCCGTCTGAGCCATCCGTCTGCCAGGAGCCTGCAAAGCCGCCCGTCTGCCATGAGCCTGCAAAGCCGCCCGTCTGCCATGAGCCTACAGAGCCGTCAGCCAGACAGGAGCCGCTAGAGCCATCAGCCAGACAGGAGCCGCTAGAGCCGTCAGCCAGACAGGATCTGCCAGAGCCGCCAACCAGACAGGATCTGCCAGAGCCGCCAACCAGACAGGATCTGCCAGAGCCGCCAACCAGACAGGATCTGCCAGAGCCGCCAACCAGACAGGATCTGCCAGAGCCGCCAACCAGACAGGATCTGCCAGAGCCGCCAACCAGACAGGATCTGCCAGAGCCGCCAGCGAGCCATGAGCAGCCAGAGCCGTCAGAGAGCCATGAGCAGCCAGAGCCGTCAGAGAGCCATGAGCAGCCAGAGCCGTCAGAGCGCCATGAGCGTCGAGAGCCGTCAGCCTGCCATGAGCATCGAGAGCCGTCAGCCTGCCATGAGCGTCGAGAGCCGTCAGCCTGCCATGAGCGTCGAGAGCCGTCAGCCTGCCATGAGCGTCGAGAGCCGTCAGCCTGCCATGAGCGTCGAGAGCCGTCAGCCAGCCATGAGCATCGAGATTCGTCAGTCAGCCATGAGCTGCCCTTCAGCCTGAAAAGGCTGGATACCCAGAACTGCCAATCAGTCCAGAGCTGTCTCTCTGTCCGGAGCTGCCTTTCAGTCCGGAGTTGCCCCTCTATCCTAATCTCCCTCTCTATCTTCATCTATCTCTATATTCTTATCTATCCCTCTTTCTTGATTTATTTCTCTGTCCCGGTGTTGTCCCTATTAGATATGTTGTTAAGGGGATTTTGTGGGGGTCAAAAGAGGGTGGACATTCTTGGAGGGAGGAAGTTAGGATGGATTATGGTGGGGTGGGAACCGCGCCCAGAGCCTGAGCCACCACCGTGGTTAGATGCCCACCCAGACCCTCCCCTAGACTTTGTGCTGGTGCGTCCGGAGTTCGCACCTTGTGGGGGGGGTACTGTCACGTTCCTGACCTATTTATGTTCGTTTTTGTGTGTTAGTTGGTCAGGACGTGAGGTTGGGTGGGCATTCTATGTTTTCTGTTTCTGTGTTGGTTTTGGGTTACCTGGTATGGCTCTTAATTAGAGGCAGGTGTTTGGCGTTCCTCTAATTAAGAGTCATATTTAGGTAGGGCGTTCTCACTGTTTGTTTGTGGGTGATTGTCTCCTGTGTCCGTATGTCTGTTCGTACCACATGGGACTGTAGCGTTTGTTTGTTTCGTTTCGTTTCGATGTCGTCTGTTTTCCTGTACGTAAGTTTATGTTTAGTTATGTAAGTTTATGTTCAGGTTGCGTCAACGTCGTTTTGTTATTTTGTAGTTTGGAAAGTGTTTTGTTTCGTTTCGTGTGCCATCAATATTTATAATAAAGATGGCTTATTTCCCTGAGCCTGCGTTTTGGTCTGAGGATCCTTCTCTCCTCACCTCATCCGAGGATGAGGAGAGCGACAGCCGTTACACAGACTGATAAACAGTTACAGACTGCTGAACGTTACAGACTGATAAATGTTACAGACTGATGAACCTTACAGTTTGAGGAATGTTACAGACTGATAAACGTTACAGACTGAAGAACGTTACAGACTGAGGAACATTACATACTGCTGAACATTACAGACTGAGGAACATTACATACTGCTGAACGTTACAGACTGAGGAACATTACATACTGCTATACATTACAGACTGAGGAACATTACATACTGCTGAACATTACAGACTGAGGAACATTACATACTGCTGAACATTACAGACTGAGGAACATTACATACTGCTGAACGTTACAGACTGAGGAACATTACATACTGCTGAACGTTACAGACTGAGGAACATTACATACTGCTGAACATTACAGACTGAGGAACATTACATACTGCTGAACATTACAGACTGAGGAACATTACATACTGCTGAACATTACAGACTGAGGAACATTACATACTGCTGAACATTACAGACTGAGGAACATTACATACTGCTGAACATTACAGACTGAGGAACATTACATACTGCTGAACATTACAGACTGAGGAACATTACATACTGCTGAACGTTACAGACTGAGGAACATTACATACTGCTGAACATTACAGACTGAGGAACATTACATACTGCTGAACATTACAGACTGAGGAACATTACATACTGCTGAACATTACAGACTGAGGAACATTACATACTGCTGAAAATTACAGACTGAGGAACATTACATACTGATGAACGTTACAGACTGAGGAACATTACATACTGCTGAACATTACAGACTGAGGAACATTACATACTGCTGAACATTACAGACTGAGGAACATTACATACTGCTGAACATTACAGACTGAGGAACATTACATACTGCTGAACATTACATACTGAGGAACATTACATACTGCTGAACATTACAGACTGAGGAACATTACATACTGCTGAACATTACAGACTGAGGAACATTAGATACTGATGAATGTTACATACTGCTGAACATTACAGACTGAGGAACATTACATACTGCTGAACATTACAGACTGATGAACATTACAGACTGAATGTTACAGACTGAGGAACGTTACAGACTGATAAACGTTACAGACTGATAAACAGTTACAGACTGATGAACATTACAGACTGAATGTTACAGACTAAAGACCTTACAGACTGATGAACATTAGAGACTGATGAACATTACAGACTGAATGTTACAGACTGAGGAACGTTACAGACTGATAAACGTTACAGACTGATAAACAGTTACAGACTGATGAACATTACAGACTGAATGTTACAGACTGAGGAACATTACAGACTGCTGAACGTTACAGACTGATAAACAGTTACAGACTGATGAACGTTAGACTTATGAACGATACAGAATGATAAAAGTTACAGACTGATAAATGTTACAGACTGATGAACGTCACAGACTGCTGAACGTTACAGACTGATAAACAGTTACAGACTGATGAACGTTACAGACTGATGAACGTTACAGACTGATAAACAGTTACAGACTGATGAACGTTAGACTTATGAACGATACAGAATGATAAAAGTTACAGACTGATAAACAGTTACAGACTGATGAACGTTACAGACTGCTGAACGTTACAGACTGATAAACAGTTACAGACTGATGAACGTTAGACTTATGAACGATACAGAATGATAAAAGTTACAGACTGATAAATGTTACAGACTGATGAACCTTACAGTTTGAGGAATGTTACAGACTGATGAACGTCACAGACCGATAAACGTTACAGAATGAAGAACGTTACATACTGCTATACATTACAGACTGAGGAACATTACATACTGCTGAACATTACAGACTGAGGAACATTACATACTGCTGAACATTACAGACTGAGGAACATTACATACTGCTGAACGTTACAGACTGAGGAACATTACATACTGCTGAACGTTACAGACTGAGGAACATTACATACTGCTGAACATTACAGACTGAGGAACATTACATACTGCTGAACGTTACAGACTGAGGAACATTACATACTGCTGAACATTACAGACTGAGGAACATTACATACTGCTGAACATTACAGACTGAGGAACATTACATACTGCTGAACATTACAGACTGAGGAACATTACATACTGCTGAACATTACAGACTGAGGAACATTACATACTGCTGAACGTTACAGACTGAGGAACATTACATACTGCTGAACATTACAGACTGAGGAACATTACATACTGCTGAACATTACAGACTGAGGAACATTACATACTGCTGAACATTACAGACTGAGGAACATTACATACTGCTGAAAATTACAGACTGAGGAACATTACATACTGCTGAACGTTACAGACTGAGGAACATTACATACTGCTGAACATTACAGACTGAGGAACATTACATACTGCTGAACATTACAGACTGAGGAACATTACATACTGCTGAACATTACAGACTGAGGAACATTACATACTGCTGAACGTTACAGACTGAGGAACATTACATACTGCTGAACATTACAGACTGAGGAACATTACATACTGCTGAACATTACAGACTGAGGAACATTACATACTGCTGAACATTACAGACTGAGGAACATTACATACTGCTGAACATTACAGACTGAGGAACATTACATACTGCTGAACGTTACAGACTGAGGAACATTACATACTGCTGAACGTTACAGACTGAGGAACATTACAGACTGAGGAACATTACATACTGCTGAACATTACAGACTGAGGAACATTACATACTGCTGAACATTACAGACTGAGGAACATTACATACTGCTGAACGTTACAGACTGAGGAACATTACATACTGCTGAACATTACAGACTGAGGAACATTACATACTGCTGAACATTACATACTGAGGAACATTACATACTGCTGAATATTACAGACTGAGGAACATTACATACTGCTGAACATTACAGACTGAGGAACATTAGATACTGATGAATGTTACATACTGCTGAACATTACAGACTGAGGAACATTACATACTGCTGAACATTACAGACTGAGGAACATTACATACTGCTGAACATTACAGACTGAGGAACATTACATACTGCTGAACATTACAGACTGAGGAACATTACATACTGCTGAACGTTACAGACTGAGGAACATTACATACTGCTGAACATTACAGACTGAGGAACATTACATACTGCTGAACATTACAGACTGAGGAACATTAGATACTGATGAATGTTACATACTGCTGAACATTACAGACTGAGGAACATTACATACTGCTGAACATTACAGACTGATGAACATTACAGACTGAATGTTACAGACTGAGGAACGTTACAGACTGATGAACATTAGAGACTGATGAACATTACAGACTGAATGTTACAGACTGAGGAACGTTACAGACTGATAAACGTTACAGACTGATAAACAGTTACAGACTGATGAACATTACAGACTGAATGATACAGACTAAAGACCTTACAGACTGATGAACATTAGAGACTGATGAACATTACAGACTGAATGTTACAGACTGAGGAACGTTACAGACTGATAAACGTTACAGACTGATAAACAGTTACAGACTGATGAACATTACAGACTGAATGTTACAGACTGAGGAACATTACAGACTGCTGAACGTTACAGACTGATAAACAGTTACAGACTGATGAACGTTAGACTTATGAACGATAGAGAATGATAAAAGTTACAGACTGATGAATGTTACAGACTGATGAACGTCACAGACTGCTGAACGTTACAGACTGATAAACAGTTACAGACTGATGAACGTTACAGACTGATGAACGTTACAGACTGATAAACAGTTACAGACTGATGAACGTTAGACTTATGAACGATACAGAATGATAAAAGTTACAGACTGATAAACAGTTACAGACTGATGAACGTTACAGACTGCTGAACGTTACAGACTGATAAACAGTTACAGACTGATGAACGTTAGACTTATGAACGATACAGAATGATAAAAGTTACAGACTGATAAATGTTACAGACTGATGAACCTTACAGTTTGAGGAATGTTACAGACTGATGAACGTCACAGACCGATAAACGTTACAGACTGAAGAACGTTACATACTGCTGAACGTTACAGACTGAGGAACATTACATACTGCTGAACATTACAGACTGAGGAACATTACATACTGCTGAACGTTACAGACTGAGGAACATTACATACTGCTGAACATTACAGACTGAGGAACATTACATACTGCTGAACGTTACAGACTGAGGAACATTACATACTGCTGAACATTACAGACTGAGGAACATTACATACTGCTGAACGTTACAGACTGAGGAACATTACATACTGCTGAACATTACAGACTGAGGAACATTACATACTGCTGAACGTTACAGACTGAGGAACATTACATACTGCTGAACATTACAGACTGAGGAACATTACATACTGCTGAACATTACAGACTGAGGAACATTACATACTGCTGAAAATTACAGACTGAGGAACATTACATACTGCTGAACGTTACAGACTGAGGAACATTACATACTGCTGAACATTACAGACTGAGGAACATTACATACTGCTGAACATTACAGACTGAGGAACATTACATACTGCTGAACATTACAGACTGAGGAACATTACATACTGCTGAACGTTACAGACTGAGGAACATTACATACTGCTGAACGTTACAGACTGAGGAACATTACAGACTGAGGAACATTACATACTGCTGAACATTACAGACTGAGGAACATTACATACTGCTGAACATTACAGACTGAGGAACATTACATACTGCTGAACGTTACAGACTGAGGAACATTACATACTGCTGAACATTACAGACTGAGGAACATTACATACTGCTGAACATTACATACTGAGGAACATTACATACTGCTGAATATTACAGACTGAGGAACATTACATACTGCTGAACATTACAGACTGAGGAACATTAGATACTGATGAATGTTACATACTGCTGAACATTACAGACTGAGGAACATTACATACTGCTGAACATTACAGACTGAGGAACATTACATACTGCTGAACATTACAGACTGAGGAACATTACATACTGCTGAACATTACAGACTGAGGAACATTACATACTGCTGAACGTTACAGACTGAGGAACATTACATACTGCTGAACATTACAGACTGAGGAACATTACATACTGCTGAACATTACAGACTGAGGAACATTAGATACTGATGAATGTTACATACTGCTGAACATTACAGACTGAGGAACATTACATACTGCTGAACATTACAGACTGATGAACATTACAGACTGAATGTTACAGACTGAGGAACGTTACAGACTGATGAACATTAGAGACTGATGAACATTACAGACTGAATGTTACAGACTGAGGAACGTTACAGACTGATAAACGTTACAGACTGATAAACAGTTACAGACTGATGAACATTACAGACTGAATGATACAGACTAAAGACCTTACAGACTGATGAACATTAGAGACTGATGAACATTACAGACTGAATGTTACAGACTGAGGAACGTTACAGACTGATAAACGTTACAGACTGATAAACAGTTACAGACTGATGAACATTACAGACTGAATGTTACAGACTGAGGAACATTACAGACTGCTGAACGTTACAGACTGATAAACAGTTACAGACTGATGAACGTTAGACTTATGAACGATAGAGAATGATAAAAGTTACAGACTGATGAATGTTACAGACTGATGAACGTCACAGACTGCTGAACGTTACAGACTGATAAACAGTTACAGACTGATGAACGTTACAGACTGATGAACGTTACAGACTGATAAACAGTTACAGACTGATGAACGTTAGACTTATGAACGATACAGAATGATAAAAGTTACAGACTGATAAACAGTTACAGACTGATGAACGTTACAGACTGCTGAACGTTACAGACTGATAAACAGTTACAGACTGATGAACGTTAGACTTATGAACGATACAGAATGATAAAAGTTACAGACTGATAAATGTTACAGACTGATGAACCTTACAGTTTGAGGAATGTTACAGACTGATGAACGTCACAGACCGATAAACGTTACAGACTGAAGAACGTTACATACTGCTGAACGTTACAGACTGAGGAACATTACATACTGCTGAACATTACAGACTGAGGAACATTACATACTGCTGAACGTTACAGACTGAGGAACATTACATACTGCTGAACATTACAGACTGAGGAACATTACATACTGCTGAACGTTACAGACTGAGGAACATTACATACTGCTGAACATTACAGACTGAGGAACATTACATACTGCTGAACGTTACAGACTGAGGAACATTACATACTGCTGAACATTACAGACTGAGGAACATTACATACTGCTGAACGTTACAGACTGAGGAACATTACATACTGCTGAACATTACAGACTGAGGAACATTACATACTGCTGAACATTACAGACTGAGGAACATTACATACTGCTGAAAATTACAGACTGAGGAACATTACATACTGCTGAACGTTACAGACTGAGGAACATTACATACTGCTGAACATTACAGACTGAGGAACATTACATACTGCTGAACATTACAGACTGAGGAACATTACATACTGCTGAACATTACAGACTGAGGAACATTACATACTGCTGAACGTTACAGACTGAGGAACATTACATACTGCTGAACATTACAGACTGAGGAACATTACATACTGCTGAACATTACAGACTGAGGAACATTACATACTGCTGAACATTACAGACTGAGGAACATTACATACTGCTGAACATTACAGACTGAGGAACATTACATACTGCTGAACGTTACAGACTGAGGAACATTACATACTGCTGAACGTTACAGACTGAGGAACATTACAGACTGAGGAACATTACATACTGCTGAACATTACAGACTGAGGAACATTACATACTGCTGAACATTACAGACTGAGGAACATTACATACTGCTGAACGTTACAGACTGAGGAACATTACATACTGCTGAACATTACAGACTGAGGAACATTACATACTGCTGAACATTACATACTGAGGAACATTACATACTGCTGAACATTACAGACTGAGGAACATTACATACTGCTGAACATTACAGACTGAGGAACATTAGATACTGATGAATGTTACATACTGCTGAACATTACAGACTGAGGAACATTACATACTGCTGAACATTACAGACTGATGAACATTACAGACTGAATGTTACAGACTGAGGAACGTTACAGACTGATGAACATTAGAGACTGATGAACATTACAGACTGAATGTTACAGACTGAGGAACGTTACAGACTGATAAACGTTACAGACTGATAAACAGTTACAGACTGATGAACATTACAGACTGAATGTTACAGACTAAAGACCTTACAGACTGATGAACATTAGAGACTGATGAACATTACAGACTGAATGTTACAGACTGAGGAACGTTACAGACTGATAAACGTTACAGACTGATAAACAGTTACAGACTGATGAACATTACAGACTGAATGTTACAGACTGAGGAACATTACAGACTGCTGAACGTTACAGACTGATAAACAGTTACAGACTGATGAACGTTAGACTTATGAACGATACAGAATGATAAAAGTTACAGACTGATAAATGTTACAGACTGATGAACGTCACAGACTGCTGAACGTTACAGACTGATAAACAGTTACAGACTGATGAACGTTACAGACTGATGAACGTTACAGACTGATAAACAGTTACAGACTGATGAACGTTAGACTTATGAACGATACAGAATGATAAAAGTTACAGACTGATAAACAGTTACAGACTGATGAACGTTACAGACTGATGAACGTTACAGACTGATAAACAGTTACAGACTGATGAACGTTAGACTTATGAACGATACAGAATGATAAAAGTTACAGACTGATAAATGTTACAGACTGATGAACCTTACAGTTTGAGGAATGTTACAGACTGATGAACGTCACAGACCGTTAAACGTTACAGACTGCTGAACGTTACAGACTGAGGAACATTACATACTGCTGAACATTACAGACTGAGGAACATTACATACTGCTGAACGTTACAGACTGAGGAACATTACATACTGCTGAACATTACAGACTGAGGAACATTACATACTGCTGAACGTTACAGACTGAGGAACATTACATACTGCTGAACATTACAGACTGAGGAACATTACATACTGCTGAACATTACAGACTGAGGAACATTACATACTGATGAACATTACAGACTGAGGAACATTACATACTGCTGAACGTTACAGACTGAGGAACATTACATACTGCTGAACGTTACAGACTGAGGAACATTACAGACTGCTGAACGTTACAGACTGAGGAACATTAAATACTGCTGAACATTACAGACTGAGGAATATTAAATACTGATGAATGTTACATACTGCTGAACATTACAGACTGAGGAACATTACATACTGCTGAACATTACAGACTGAGGAACATTACATACTGCTGAACATTACAGACTGAGGAACATTACATACTGCTGAACATTACAGACTGAGGAATATTAAATACTGCTGAACATTACATACTGCTGAACATTACAGACTGAGGAACATTACATACTGCTGAACATTACAGACTGAGGAACATTACATACTGCTGAACATTACAGACTGAGGAACATTACATACTGCTGAACATTACAGACTGAGGAACATTACATACTGCTGAACATTACAGACTGAGGAACATTACATACTGCTGAACATTACAGACTGAGGAACATTACATACTGCTGAACATTACAGACTGAGGAACATTACATACTGCTGAACGTTACAGACTGAGGAACATTACATACTGCTGAACATTACAGACTGAGGAACATTACATACTGCTGAACATTACAGACTGAGGAACATTACATACTGCTGAACATTACAGACTGAGGAACATTACATACTGCTGAACGTTACAGACTGAGGAACATTACATACTGCTGAACGTTACAGACTGAGGAACATTACATACTGCTGAACGTTACAGACTGAGGAACATTACATACTGCTGAACATTACAGACTGAGGAACATTACATACTGCTGAACATTACAGACTGAGGAACATTACAGACTGCTGAACATTACAGACTGAGGAACATTACATACTGCTGAACGTTACAGACTGAGGAACATTACATACTGCTGAACGTTACAGACTGAGGAACATTACATACTGCTGAACGTTACAGACTGAGGAACATTACATACTGCTGAACATTACAGACTGCTGAACATTACAGACTGAGGAACATTACAGACTGAGGAACATTACATACTGCTGAACGTTACAGACTGAGGAACATTACATACTGCTGAACATTACAGACTGAGGAACATTACATACTGCTGAACATTACAGACTGAGGAACATTACATACTGCTGAACATTACAGACTGAGGAACATTACATACTGCTGAACATTACAGACTGAGGAACATTACATACTGCTGAACGTTACAGACTGAGGAACATTACATACTGCTGAACGTTACAGACTGAGGAACATTACATACTGCTGAACGTTACAGACTGAGGAACATTAAATACTACTGAACATTACAGACTGAGGAATATTAAATACTGATGAATGTTACATACTGCTGAACATTACAGACTGAGGAACATTACAGACTGCTGAACGTTACAGACTGATAAACAGTTACAGACTGATGAACGTTAGACTTATGAACGATACAGAATGATAAAAGTTACAGACTGATAAATGTTACAGACTGATGAACCTTACAGTTTGAGGAATGTTACAGACTGATAAACGTTACAGACTGATGAACGTTTCAGACTGAAGAACGTTACAGACCGCTGAACGTCACAGACTGAAGAACATTACAGACTGAGGAACATTACATACTGCTGAACATTACAGACTGAGGAACATTACATACTGCTGAACGTTACAGACTGAGGAACATTACATACTGCTGAACATTACAGACTGAGGAACATTACATACTGCTGAACATTACAGACTGAGGAACATTACATACTGCTGAACGTTACAGACTGAGGAACATTACATACTGCTGAACGTTACAGACTGAGGAACATTACATACTGCTGAACGTTACAGACTGAGGAGCATTACATACTGCTGAACATTACAGACTGAGGAACATTACATACTGCTGAACGTTACAGACTGAGGAACATTACATACTGCTGAACATTACAGACTGAGGAACATTACATACTGCTGAACATTACAGACTGAGGAACATTACATACTGCTGAACATTACAGACTGAGGAACATTACATACTGCTAAACATTACAGACTGAGGAACATTACATACTGCTGAACGTTACAGACTGAGGAACATTACATAATGCTGAACATTACAGACTGAGGAACATTACATACTGCTGAACATTACAGACTGAGGAACATTACATACTGCTGAACATTACAGACTGAGGAACATTACATACTGCTGAACATTACAGACTGAGGAACATTACATACTGCTGAACGTTACATACTGAGGAACATTACATACTGCTGAACATTACAGACTGAGGAACATTACATACTGCTGAACATTACAGACTGAGGAACATTACATACTGCTGAACATTACAGACTGAGGAACATTACATACTGCTGAACGTTACAGACTGAGGAACATTACATACTGCTGAACATTACAGACTGAGGAACATTACATACTGCTGAACATTACAGACTGAGGAACATTACATACTGCTGAACATTACAGACTGAGGAACATTACATACTGCTGAACATTACAGACTGAGGAACATTACATACTGCTGAACGTTACAGACTGAGGAACATTACATACTGCTGAACGTTACAGACTGAGGAACATTACAGACTGAGGAACATTACATACTGCTGAACATTACAGACTGAGGAACATTACATACTGCTGAACATTACAGACTGAGGAACATTACATACTGCTGAACGTTACAGAATGAGGAACATTACATACTGCTGAACATTACAGACTGAGGAACATTACATACTGCTGAACATTACATACTGAGGAACATTACATACTGCTGAACATTACAGACTGAGGAACATTACATACTGCTGAACATTACAGACTGAGGAACATTAGATACTGATGAATGTTACATACTGCTGAACATTACAGACTGAGGAACATTACATACTGCTGAACATTACAGACTGATGAACATTACAGACTGATTGTTACAGACTGAGGAACGTTACAGACTGATGAACATTAGAGACTGATGAACATTACAGACTGAATGTTACAGACTGAGGAACGTTACAGACTGATAAACGTTACAGACTGATAAACAGTTACAGACTGATGAACATTACAGACTGAATGTTACAGACTAAAGACCTTACAGACTGATGAACATTAGAGACTGATGAACATTACAGACTGAATGTTACAGACTGAGGAACGTTACAGACTGATAAACGTTACAGACTGATAAACAGTTACAGACTGATGAACATTACAGACTGAATGTTACAGACTGAGGAACATTACAGACTGCTGAACGTTACAGACTGATAAACAGTTACAGACTGATGAACGTTAGACTTATGAACGATACAGAATGATAAAAGTTACAGACTGATAAATGTTACAGACTGATGAACGTCACAGACTGCTGAACGTTACAGACTGATAAACAGTTACAGACTGATGAACGTTACAGACTGATGAACGTTACAGACTGATAAACAGTTACAGACTGATGAACGTTAGACTTATG
Source organism: Salvelinus alpinus (assembly GCF_045679555.1). Taxonomy (NCBI): domain Eukaryota; kingdom Metazoa; phylum Chordata; class Actinopteri; order Salmoniformes; family Salmonidae; genus Salvelinus; species Salvelinus alpinus. The sequence continues at coordinate 48,830,388 of NC_092109.1, forward strand.
AACGATACAGAATGATAAAAGTTACAGACTGATAAACAGTTACAGACTGATGAACGTTACAGACTGCTGAACGTTACAGACTGATAAACAGTTACAGACTGATGAACGTTAGACTTATGAACGATACAGAATGATAAAAGTTACAGACTGATAAATGTTACAGACTGATGAACCTTACAGTTTGAGGAATGTTACAGACTGATGAACGTCACAGACTGATAAACGTTACAGACTGAAGAACGTTACATACTGCTGAACGTCACAGACTGAGGAACATTACATACTGCTGAACGTTACAGACTGAGGAACATTACATACTGCTGAACGTTACAGACTGAGGAACATTACATACTGCTGAACGTTACAGACTGAGGAACATTACATACTGCTGAACATTACAGACTGAGGAACATTACATACTGCTGAACGTTACAGACTGAGGAACATTACATACTGCTGAACATTACAGACTGAGGAACATTACATACTGCTGAACATTACAGACTGAGGAACATTACATACTGCTGAACATTACAGACTGAGGAACATTACAGACTGAGGAACATTACATACTGCTGAACGTTACAGACTGAGGAACATTACATACTGCTGAACATTACAGACTGAGGAACATTACATACTGCTGAACATTACAGACTGAGGAACATTACATACTGCTGAACATTACAGACTGAGGAACATTACATACTGCTGAACATTACAGACTGAGGAACATTACATACTGCTGAACGTTACAGACTGAGGAACATTACATACTGCTGAACGTTACAGACTGAGGAACATTACATACTGCTGAACGTTACAGACTGAGGAACATTAAATACTACTGAACATTACAGACTGAGGAATATTAAATACTGATGAATGTTACATACTGCTGAACATTACAGACTGAGGAACATTACAGACTGCTGAACGTTACAGACTGATAAACAGTTACAGACTGATGAACGTTAGACTTATGAACGATACAGAATGATAAAAGTTACAGACTGATAAACGTTACAGACTGATGAACGTTTCAGACTGAAGAACATTACAGACTGAGGAACATTACATACTGCTGAACATTACAGACTGAGGAACATTACATACTGCTGAACGTTACAGACTGAGGAACATTACATACTGCTGAACATTACAGACTGAGGAACATTACATACTGCTGAACATTACAGACTGAGGAACATTACATACTGCTGAACGTTACAGACTGAGGAACATTACATACTGCTGAACGTTACAGACTGAGGAACATTACATACTGCTGAACGTTACAGACTGAGGAACATTACATACTGCTGAACATTACAGACTGAGGAACATTACATACTGCTGAACGTTACAGACTGAGGAACATTACATACTGCTGAACATTACAGACTGAGGAACATTACATACTGCTGAACATTACAGACTGAGGAACATTACATACTGCTGAACATTACAGACTGAGGAACATTACATACTGCTGAACATTACAGACTGAGGAACATAACATACTGCTGAACGTTACAGACTGAGGAACATTACATACTGCTGAACATTACAGACTGAGGAACATTACATACTGCTGAACATTACAGACTGAGGAACATTACATACTGCTGAACATTACAGACTGAGGAACATTACATACTGCTGAACATTACAGACTGAGGAACATTACATACTGCTGAACGTTACATACTGAGGAACATTACATACTGCTGAACATTACAGACTGAGGAACATTACATACTGCTGAACATTACAGACTGAGGAACATTACTTACTGCTGAACATTACAGACTGAGGAACATTACATACTGCTGAACGTTACAGACTGAGGAACATTACATACTGCTGAACATTACAGACTGAGGAACATTACATACTGCTGAACATTACAGACTGAGGAACATTACATACTGCTGAACATTACAGACTGAGGAACATTACATACTGCTGAACATTACAGACTGAGGAACATTACATACTGCTGAACGTTACAGACTGAGGAACATTACATACTGCTGAACGTTACAGACTGAGGAACATTACAGACTGAGGAACATTACATACTGCTGAACATTACAGACTGAGGAACATTACATACTGCTGAACATTACAGACTGAGGAACATTACATACTGCTGAACGTTACAGACTGAGGAACATTACATACTGCTGAACATTACAGACTGAGGAACATTACATACTGCTGAACATTACATACTGAGGAACATTACATACTGCTGAACATTACAGACTGAGGAACATTACATACTGCTGAACATTACAGACTGAGGAACATTAGATACTGATGAATGTTACATACTGCTGAACATTACAGACTGAGGAACATTACATACTGCTGAACATTACAGACTGATGAACATTACAGACTGATTGTTACAGACTGAGGAACGTTACAGACTGATGAACATTAGAGACTGATGAACATTACAGACTGAATGTTACAGACTGAGGAACGTTACAGACTGATAAACGTTACAGACTGATAAACAGTTACAGACTGATGAACATTACAGACTGAATGTTACAGACTAAAGACCTTACAGACTGATGAACATTAGAGACTGATGAACATTACAGACTGAATGTTACAGACTGAGGAACGTTACAGACTGATAAACGTTACAGACTGATAAACAGTTACAGACTGATGAACATTACAGACTGAATGTTACAGACTGAGGAACATTACAGACTGCTGAACGTTACAGACTGATAAACAGTTACAGACTGATGAACGTTAGACTTATGAACGATACAGAATGATAAAAGTTACAGACTGATAAATGTTACAGACTGATGAACGTCACAGAACTGCTGAACGTTACAGACTGATAAACAGTTACAGACTGATGAACGTTACAGACTGATGAACGTTACAGACTGATAAACAGTTACAGACTGATGAACGTTAGACTTATGAACTGATACAGAATGATAAAAGTTACAGACTGATAAACAGTTACAGACTGATGAACGTTACAGACTGCTGAACGTTACAGACTGATAAACAGTTACAGACTGATGAACGTTAGACTTATGAACGATACAGAATGATAAAAGTTACAGACTGATAAATGTTACAGACTGATGAACCTTACAGTTTGAGGAATGTTACAGACTGATGAACGTCACAGACTGATAAACGTTACAGACTGAAGAACGTTACATACTGCTGAACGTCACAGACTGAGGAACATTACATACTGCTGAACGTTACAGACTGAGGAACATTACATACTGCTGAACGTTACAGACTGAGGAACATTACATACTGCTGAACGTTACAGACTGAGGAACATTACATACTGCTGAACATTACAGACTGAGGAACATTACATACTGCTGAACGTTACAGACTGAGGAACATTACATACTGCTGAACATTACAGACTGAGGAACATTACATACTGCTGAACGTTACAGACTGAGGAACATTACATACTGCTGAACATTACAGACTGAGGAACATTACATACTGCTGAACATTACAGACTGAGGAACATTACATACTGATGAACATTACAGACTGAGGAACATTACATACTGCTGAACGTTACAGACTGAGGAACATTACATACTGCTGAACGTTACAGACTGAGGAACATTACAGACTGCTGAACGTTACAGACTGAGGAACATTAAATACTGCTGAACATTACAGACTGAGGAATATTAAATACTGATGAATGTTACATACTGCTGAACATTACAGACTGAGGAACATTACATACTGCTGAACATTACAGACTGAGGAACATTACATACTGCTGAACATTACAGACTGAGGAACATTACATACTGCTGAACATTACAGACTGAGGAATATTAAATACTGCTGAACATTACAGACTGAGGAACATTACATACTGCTGAACATTACAGACTGAGGAACATTACATACTGCTGAACATTACAGACTGAGGAACATTACATACTGCTGAACATTACAGACTGAGGAACATTACATACTGCTGAACATTACAGACTGAGGAACATTACATACTGCTGAACATTACAGACTGAGGAACATTACATACTGCTGAACATTACAGACTGAGGAACATTACATACTGCTGAACATTACAGACTGAGGAACATTACATACTGCTGAACGTTACAGACTGAGGAACATTACATACTGCTGAACATTACAGACTGAGGAACATTACATACTGCTGAACATTACAGACTGAGGAACATTACATACTGCTGAACATTACAGACTGAGGAACATTACATACTGCTGAAAATTACAGACTGAGGAACATTACATACTGCTGAACGTTACAGACTGAGGAACATTACATACTGCTGAACATTACAGACTGAGGAACATTACATACTGCTGAACATTACAGACTGAGGAACATTACATACTGCTGAACATTACAGACTGAGGAACATTACATACTGCTGAACGTTACAGACTGAGGAACATTACATACTGCTGAACATTACAGACTGAGGAACATTACATACTGCTGAACATTACAGACTGAGGAACATTACATACTGCTGAACATTACAGACTGAGGAACATTACATACTGCTGAACATTACAGACTGAGGAACATTACATACTGCTGAACGTTACAGACTGAGGAACATTACATACTGCTGAACGTTACAGACTGAGGAACATTACAGACTGAGGAACATTACATACTGCTGAACATTACAGACTGAGGAACATTACATACTGCTGAACATTACAGACTGAGGAACATTACATACTGCTGAACGTTAACAGACTGAGGAACATTACATACTGCTGAACATTACAGACTGAGGAACATTACATACTGCTGAACATTACAGACTGAGGAACATTACATACTGCTGAACATTACAGACTGAGGAACATTACATACTGCTGAACATTACAGACTGAGGAACATTAGATACTGATGAATGTTACATACTGCTGAACATTACAGACTGAGGAACATTACATACTGCTGAACATTACAGACTGAGGAACATTACATACTGCTGAACATTACAGACTGAGGAACATTACATACTGCTGAACATTACAGACTGAGGAACATTACATACTGCTGAACGTTACAGACTGAGGAACATTACATACTGCTGAACATTACAGACTGAGGAACATTACATACTGCTGAACATTACAGACTGAGGAACATTAGATACTGATGAATGTTACATACTGCTGAACATTACAGACTGAGGAACATTACATACTGCTGAACATTACAGACTGATGAACATTACAGACTGAATGTTACAGACTGAGGAACGTTACAGACTGATGAACATTAGAGACTGATGAACATTACAGACTGAATGTTACAGACTGAGGAACGTTACAGACTGATAAACGTTACAGACTGATAAACAGTTACAGACTGATGAACATTACAGACTGAATGATACAGACTAAAGACCTTACAGACTGATGAACATTAGAGACTGATGAACATTACAGACTGAATGTTACAGACTGAGGAACGTTACAGACTGATAAACGTTACAGACTGATAAACAGTTACAGACTGATGAACATTACAGACTGAATGTTACAGACTGAGGAACATTACAGACTGCTGAACGTTACAGACTGATAAACAGTTACAGACTGATGAACGTTAGACTTATGAACGATAGAGAATGATAAAAGTTACAGACTGATAAATGTTACAGACTGATGAACGTCACAGACTGCTGAACGTTACAGACTGATAAACAGTTACAGACTGATGAACGTTACAGACTGATGAACGTTACAGACTGATAAACAGTTACAGACTGATGAACGTTAGACTTATGAACGATACAGAATGATAAAAGTTACAGACTGATAAACAGTTACAGACTGATGAACGTTACAGACTGCTGAACGTTACAGACTGATAAACAGTTACAGACTGATGAACGTTAGACTTATGAACGATACAGAATGATAAAAGTTACAGACTGATAAATGTTACAGACTGATGAACCTTACAGTTTGAGGAATGTTACAGACTGATGAACGTCACAGACCGATAAACGTTACAGACTGAAGAACGTTACATACTGCTGAACGTTACAGACTGAGGAACATTACATACTGCTGAACATTACAGACTGAGGAACATTACATACTGCTGAACGTTACAGACTGAGGAACATTACATACTGCTGAACATTACAGACTGAGGAACATTACATACTGCTGAACGTTACAGACTGAGGAACATTACATACTGCTGAACATTACAGACTGAGGAACATTACATACTGCTGAACGTTACAGACTGAGGAACATTACATACTGCTGAACATTACAGACTGAGGAACATTACATACTGCTGAACGTTACAGACTGAGGAACATTACATACTGCTGAACATTACAGACTGAGGAACATTACATACTGCTGAACATTACAGACTGAGGAACATTACATACTGCTGAAAATTACAGACTGAGGAACATTACATACTGCTGAACGTTACAGACTGAGGAACATTACATACTGCTGAACATTACAGACTGAGGAACATTACATACTGCTGAACATTACAGACTGAGGAACATTACATACTGCTGAACATTACAGACTGAGGAACATTACATACTGCTGAACGTTACAGACTGAGGAACATTACATACTGCTGAACATTACAGACTGAGGAACATTACATACTGCTGAACATTACAGACTGAGGAACATTACATACTGCTGAACGTTACAGACTGAGGAACATTACATACTGCTGAACATTACAGACTGAGGAACATTACATACTGCTGAACGTTACAGACTGAGGAACATTACATACTGCTGAACGTTACAGACTGAGGAACATTACAGACTGAGGAACATTACATACTGCTGAACATTACAGACTGAGGAACATTACATACTGCTGAACATTACAGACTGAGGAACATTACATACTGCTGAACGTTACAGACTGAGGAACATTACATACTGCTGAACATTACAGACTGAGGAACATTACATACTGCTGAACATTACATACTGAGGAACATTACATACTGCTGAACATTACAGACTGAGGAACATTACATACTGCTGAACATTACAGACTGAGGAACATTAGATACTGATGAATGTTACATACTGCTGAACATTACAGACTGAGGAACATTACATACTGCTGAACATTACAGACTGATGAACATTACAGACTGAATGTTACAGACTGAGGAACGTTACAGACTGATGAACATTAGAGACTGATGAACATTACAGACTGAATGTTACAGACTGAGGAACGTTACAGACTGATAAACGTTACAGACTGATAAACAGTTACAGACTGATGAACATTACAGACTGAATGTTACAGACTAAAGACCTTACAGACTGATGAACATTAGAGACTGATGAACATTACAGACTGAATGTTACAGACTGAGGAACGTTACAGACTGATAAACGTTACAGACTGATAAACAGTTACAGACTGATGAACATTACAGACTGAATGTTACAGACTGAGGAACATTACAGACTGCTGAACGTTACAGACTGATAAACAGTTACAGACTGATGAACGTTAGACTTATGAACGATACAGAATGATAAAAGTTACAGACTGATAAATGTTACAGACTGATGAACGTCACAGACTGCTGAACGTTACAGACTGATAAACAGTTACAGACTGATGAACGTTACAGACTGATGAACGTTACAGACTGATAAACAGTTACAGACTGATGAACGTTAGACTTATGAACGATACAGAATGATAAAAGTTACAGACTGATAAACAGTTACAGACTGATGAACGTTACAGACTGATGAACGTTACAGACTGATAAACAGTTACAGACTGATGAACGTTAGACTTATGAACGATACAGAATGATAAAAGTTACAGACTGATAAATGTTACAGACTGATGAACCTTACAGTTTGAGGAATGTTACAGACTGATGAACGTCACAGACCGTTAAACGTTACAGACTGCTGAACGTTACAGACTGAGGAACATTACATACTGCTGAACATTACAGACTGAGGAACATTACATACTGCTGAACGTTACAGACTGAGGAACATTACATACTGCTGAACATTACAGACTGAGGAACATTACATACTGCTGAACGTTACAGACTGAGGAACATTACATACTGCTGAACATTACAGACTGAGGAACATTACATACTGCTGAACATTACAGACTGAGGAACATTACATACTGATGAACATTACAGACTGAGGAACATTACATACTGCTGAACGTTACAGACTGAGGAACATTACATACTGCTGAACGTTACAGACTGAGGAACATTACAGACTGCTGAACGTTACAGACTGAGGAACATTAAATACTGCTGAACATTACAGACTGAGGAATATTAAATACTGATGAATGTTACATACTGCTGAACATTACAGACTGAGGAACATTACATACTGCTGAACATTACAGACTGAGGAACATTACATACTGCTGAACATTACAGACTGAGGAACATTACATACTGCTGAACATTACAGACTGAGGAATATTAAATACTGCTGAACATTACATACTGCTGAACATTACAGACTGAGGAACATTACATACTGCTGAACATTACAGACTGAGGAACATTACATACTGCTGAACATTACAGACTGAGGAACATTACATACTGCTGAACATTACAGACTGAGGAACATTACATACTGCTGAACATTACAGACTGAGGAACATTACATACTGCTGAACATTACAGACTGAGGAACATTACATACTGCTGAACATTACAGACTGAGGAACATTACATACTGCTGAACGTTACAGACTGAGGAACATTACATACTGCTGAACATTAAAGACTGAGGAACATTACATACTGCTGAACATTACAGACTGAGGAACATTACATACTGCTGAACATTACAGACTGAGGAACATTACATACTGCTGAACGTTACAGACTGAGGAACATTACATACTGCTGAACGTTACAGACTGAGGAACATTACAGACTGCTGAACATTACAGACTGAGGAACATTACATACTGCTGAACGTTACAGACTGAGGAACATTACATACTGCTGAACGTTACAGACTGAGGAACATTACATACTGCTGAACGTTACAGACTGAGGAACATTACATACTGCTGAACATTACAGACTGCTGAACATTACAGACTGAGGAACATTACAGACTGAGGAACATTACATACTGCTGAACGTTACAGACTGAGGAACATTACATACTGCTGAACATTACAGACTGAGGAACATTACATACTGCTGAACATTACAGACTGAGGAACATTACATACTGCTGAACATTACAGACTGAGGAACATTACATACTGCTGAACATTACAGACTGAGGAACATTACATACTGCTGAACGTTACAGACTGAGGAACATTACATACTGCTGAACGTTACAGACTGAGGAACATTACATACTGCTGAACGTTACAGACTGAGGAACATTAAATACTACTGAACATTACAGACTGAGGAATATTAAATACTGATGAATGTTACATACTGCTGAACATTACAGACTGAGGAACATTACAGACTGCTGAACGTTACAGACTGATAAACAGTTACAGACTGATGAACGTTAGACTTATGAACGATACAGAATGATAAAAGTTACAGACTGATAAATGTTACAGACTGATGAACCTTACAGTTTGAGGAATGTTACAGACTGATAAACGTTACAGACTGATGAACGTTTCAGACTGAAGAACGTTACAGACCGCTGAACGTCACAGACTGAAGAACATTACAGACTGAGGAACATTACATACTGCTGAACATTACAGACTGAGGAACATTACATACTGCTGAACGTTACAGACTGAGGAACATTACATACTGCTGAACATTACAGACTGAGGAACATTACATACTGCTGAACATTACAGACTGAGGAACATTACATACTGCTGAACGTTACAGACTGAGGAACATTACATACTGCTGAACGTTACAGACTGAGGAACATTACATACTGCTGAACGTTACAGACTGAGGAGCATTACATACTGCTGAACATTACAGACTGAGGAACATTACATACTGCTGAACGTTACAGACTGAGGAACATTACATACTGCTGAACATTACAGACTGAGGAACATTACATACTGCTGAACATTACAGACTGAGGAACATTACATACTGCTGAACATTACAGACTTAGGAACATTACATACTGCTAAACATTACAGACTGAGGAACATTACATACTGCTGAACGTTACAGACTGAGGAACATTACATAATGCTGAACATTACAGACTGAGGAACATTACATACTGCTGAACATTACAGACTGAGGAACATTACATACTGCTGAACATTACAGACTGAGGAACATTACATACTGCTCGAACATTACAGACTGAGGAACATTACATACTGCTGAACGTTACATACTGAGGAACATTACATACTGCTGAACATTACAGACTGAGGAACATTACATACTGCTGAACATTACAGACTGAGGAACATTACATACTGCTGAACATTACAGACTGAGGAACATTACATACTGCTGAACGTTACAGACTGAGGAACATTACATACTGCTGAACATTACAGACTGAGGAACATTACATACTGCTGAACATTACAGACTGAGGAACATTACATACTGCTGAACATTACAGACTGAGGAACATTACATACTGCTGAACATTACAGACTGAGGAACATTACATACTGCTGAACGTTACAGACTGAGGAACATTACATACTGCTGAACGTTACAGACTGAGGAACATTACAGACTGAGGAACATTACATACTGCTGAACATTACAGACTGAGGAACATTACATACTGCTGAACATTACAGACTGAGGAACATTACATACTGCTGAACGTTACAGACTGAGGAACATTACATACTGCTGAACATTACAGACTGAGGAACATTACATACTGCTGAACATTACATACTGAGGAACATTACATACTGCTGAACATTACAGACTGAGGAACATTACATACTGCTGAACATTACAGACTGAGGAACATTAGATACTGATGAATGTTACATACTGCTGAACATTACAGACTGAGGAACATTACATACTGCTGAACATTACAGACTGATGAACATTACAGACTGATTGTTACAGACTGAGGAACGTTACAGACTGATGAACATTAGAGACTGATGAACATTACAGACTGAATGTTACAGACTGAGGAACGTTACAGACTGATAAACGTTACAGACTGATAAACAGTTACAGACTGATGAACATTACAGACTGAATGTTACAGACTAAAGACCTTACAGACTGATGAACATTAGAGACTGATGAACATTACAGACTGAATGTTACAGACTGAGGAACGTTACAGACTGATAAACGTTACAGACTGATAAACAGTTACAGACTGATGAACATTACAGACTGAATGTTACAGACTGAGGAACATTACAGACTGCTGAACGTTACAGACTGATAAACAGTTACAGACTGATGAACGTTAGACTTATGAACGATACAGAATGATAAAAGTTACAGACTGATAAATGTTACAGACTGATGAACGTCACAGACTGCTGAACGTTACAGACTGATAAACAGTTACAGACTGACGAAACGTTACAGACTGATGAACGTTACAGACTGATAAACAGTTACAGACTGATGAACGTTAGACTTATGAACGATACAGAATGATAAAAGTTACAGACTGATAAACAGTTACAGACTGATGAACGTTACAGACTGCTGAACGTTACAGACTGATAAACAGTTACAGACTGATGAACGTTAGACTTATGAACGATACAGAATGATAAAAGTTACAGACTGATAAATGTTACAGACTGATGAACCTTACAGTTTGAGGAATGTTACAGACTGATGAACGTCACAGACTGATAAACGTTACAGACTGAAGAACGTTACATACTGCTGAACGTCACAGACTGAGGAACATTACATACTGCTGAACGTTACAGACTGAGGAACATTACATACTGCTGAACGTTACAGACTGAGGAACATTACATACTGCTGAACGTTACAGACTGAGGAACATTACATACTGCTGAACATTACAGACTGAGGAACATTACATACTGCTGAACGTTACAGACTGAGGAACATTACATACTGCTGAACATTACAGACTGAGGAACATTACATACTGCTGAACATTACAGACTGAGGAACATTACATACTGCTGAACATTACAGACTGAGGAACATTACAGACTGAGGAACATTACATACTGCTGAACGTTACAGACTGAGGAACATTACATACTGCTGAACATTACAGACTGAGGAACATTACATACTGCTGAACATTACAGACTGAGGAACATTACATACTGCTGAACATTACAGACTGAGGAACATTACATACTGCTGAACATTACAGACTGAGGAACATTACATACTGCTGAACGTTACAGACTGAGGAACATTACATACTGCTGAACGTTACAGACTGAGGAACATTACATACTGCTGAACGTTACAGACTGAGGAACATTAAATACTACTGAACATTACAGACTGAGGAATATTAAATACTGATGAATGTTACATACTGCTGAACATTACAGACTGAGGAACATTACAGACTGCTGAACGTTACAGACTGATAAACAGTTACAGACTGATGAACGTTAGACTTATGAACGATACAGAATGATAAAAGTTACAGACTGATAAATGTTACAGACTGATGAACCTTACAGTTTGAGGAATGTTACAGACTGATAAACGTTACAGACTGATGAACGTTTCAGACTGAAGAACATTACAGACTGAGGAACATTACATACTGCTGAACATTACAGACTGAGGAACATTACATACTGCTGAACGTTACAGACTGAGGAACATTACATACTGCTGAACATTACAGACTGAGGAACATTACATACTGCTGAACATTACAGACTGAGGAACATTACATACTGCTGAACGTTACAGACTGAGGAACATTACATACTGCTGAACGTTACAGACTGAGGAACATTACATACTGCTGAACGTTACAGACTGAGGAACATTACATACTGCTGAACATTACAGACTGAGGAACATTACATACTGCTGAACGTTACAGACTGAGGAACATTACATACTGCTGAACATTACAGACTGAGGAACATTACATACTGCTGAACATTACAGACTGAGGAACATTACATACTGCTGAACATTACAGACTGAGGAACATTACATACTGCTGAACATTACAGACTGAGGAACATAACATACTGCTGAACGTTACAGACTGAGGAACATTACATACTGCTGAACATTACAGACTGAGGAACATTACATACTGCTGAACATTACAGACTGAGGAACATTACATACTGCTGAACATTACAGACTGAGGAACATTACATACTGCTGAACATTACAGACTGAGGAACATTACATACTGCTGAACGTTACATACTGAGGAACATTACATACTGCTGAACATTACAGACTGAGGAACATTACATACTGCTGAACATTACAGACTGAGGAACATTACTTACTGCTGAACATTACAGACTGAGGAACATTACATACTGCTGAACGTTACAGACTGAGGAACATTACATACTGCTGAACATTACAGACTGAGGAACATTACATACTGCTGAACATTACAGACTGAGGAACATTACATACTGCTGAACATTACAGACTGAGGAACATTACATACTGCTGAACATTACAGACTGAGGAACATTACATACTGCTGAACGTTACAGACTGAGGAACATTACATACTGCTGAACGTTACAGACTGAGGAACATTACAGACTGAGGAACATTACATACTGCTGAACATTACAGACTGAGGAACATTACATACTGCTGAACATTACAGACTGAGGAACATTACATACTGCTGAACGTTACAGACTGAGGAACATTACATACTGCTGAACATTACAGACTGAGGAACATTACATACTGCTGAACATTACATACTGAGGAACATTACATACTGCTGAACATTACAGACTGAGGAACATTACATACTGCTGAACATTACAGACTGAGGAACATTAGATACTGATGAATGTTACATACTGCTGAACATTACAGACTGAGGAACATTACATACTGCTGAACATTACAGACTGATGAACATTACAGACTGATTGTTACAGACTGAGGAACGTTACAGACTGATGAACATTAGAGACTGATGAACATTACAGACTGAATGTTACAGACTGAGGAACGTTACAGACTGATAAACGTTACAGACTGATAAACAGTTACAGACTGATGAACATTACAGACTGAATGTTACAGACTAAAGACCTTACAGACTGATGAACATTAGAGACTGATGAACATTACAGACTGAATGTTACAGACTGAGGAACGTTACAGACTGATAAACGTTACAGACTGATAAACAGTTACAGACTGATGAACATTACAGACTGAATGTTACAGACTGAGGAACATTACAGACTGCTGAACGTTACAGACTGATAAACAGTTACAGACTGATGAACGTTAGACTTATGAACGATACAGAATGATAAAAGTTACAGACTGATAAATGTTACAGACTGATGAACGTCACAGACTGCTGAACGTTACAGACTGATAAACAGTTACAGACTGATGAACGTTACAGACTGATGAACGTTACAGACTGATAAACAGTTACAGACTGATGAACGTTAGACTTATGAACGATACAGAATGATAAAAGTTACAGACTGATAAACAGTTACAGACTGATGAACGTTACAGACTGCTGAACGTTACAGACTGATAAACAGTTACAGACTGATGAACGTTAGACTTATGAACGATACAGAATGATAAAAGTTACAGACTGATAAATGTTACAGACTGATGAACCTTACAGTTTGAGGAATGTTACAGACTGATGAACGTCACAGACTGATAAACGTTACAGACTGAAGAACGTTACATACTGCTGAACGTCACAGACTGAGGAACATTACATACTGCTGAACGTTACAGACTGAGGAACATTACATACTGCTGAACGTTACAGACTGAGGAACATTACATACTGCTGAACGTTACAGACTGAGGAACATTACATACTGCTGAACATTACAGACTGAGGAACATTACATACTGCTGAACGTTACAGACTGAGGAACATTACATACTGCTGAACATTACAGACTGAGGAACATTACATACTGCTGAACGTTACAGACTGAGGAACATTACATACTGCTGAACATTACAGACTGAGGAACATTACATACTGCTGAACATTACAGACTGAGGAACATTACATACTGATGAACATTACAGACTGAGGAACATTACATACTGCTGAACGTTACAGACTGAGGAACATTACATACTGCTGAACGTTACAGACTGAGGAACATTACAGACTGCTGAACGTTACAGACTGAGGAACATTAAATACTGCTGAACATTACAGACTGAGGAATATTAAATACTGATGAATGTTACATACTGCTGAACATTACAGACTGAGGAACATTACATACTGCTGAACATTACAGACTGAGGAACATTACATACTGCTGAACATTACAGACTGAGGAACATTACATACTGCTGAACATTACAGACTGAGGAATATTAAATACTGCTGAACATTACAGACTGAGGAACATTACATACTGCTGAACATTACAGACTGAGGAACATTACATACTGCTGAACATTACAGACTGAGGAACATTACATACTGCTGAACATTACAGACTGAGGAACATTACATACTGCTGAACATTACAGACTGAGGAACATTACATACTGCTGAACATTACAGACTGAGGAACATTACATACTGCTGAACATTACAGACTGAGGAACATTACATACTGCTGAACATTACAGACTGAGGAACATTACATACTGCTGAACATTACAGACTGAGGAACATTACATACTGCTGAACATTACAGACTGAGGAACATTACATACTGCTGAACGTTACAGACTGAGGAACATTACATACTGCTGAACATTACAGACTGATGAACATTACATACTGCTGAACATTACAGACTGAGGAACATTACATACTGCTGAACATTACAGACTGAGGAACATTACATACTGCTGAACGTTACAGACTGAGGAACATTACATACTGCTGAACGTTACAGACTGAGGAACATTACATACTGCTGAACGTTACAGACTGAGGAACATTACATACTGCTGAACATTACAGACTGAGGAACATTACATACTGCTGAACATTACAGACTGAGGAACATTACAGACTGCTGAACATTACAGACTGAGGAACATTACATACTGCTGAACGTTACAGACTGAGGAACATTACATACTGCTGAACGTTACAGACTGAGGAACATTACATACTGCTGAACGTTACAGACTGAGGAACATTACAGACTGAGGAACATTACATACTGCTGAACGTTACAGACTGAGGAACATTACATACTGCTGAACATTACAGACTGAGGAACATTACATACTGCTGAACATTACAGACTGAGGAACATTACATACTGCTGAACATTACAGACTGAGGAACATTACATACTGCTGAACATTACAGACTGAGGAACATTACATACTGCTGAACGTTACAGACTGAGGAACATTACATACTGCTGAACGTTACAGACTGAGGAACATTACATACTGCTGAACGTTACAGACTGAGGAACATTAAATACTACTGAACATTACAGACTGAGGAATATTAAATACTGATGAATGTTACATACTGCTGAACATTACAGACTGAGGAACATTACAGACTGCTGAACGTTACAGACTGATAAACAGTTACAGACTGATGAACGTTAGACTTATGAACGATACAGAATGATAAAAGTTACAGACTGATAAATGTTACAGACTGATGAACCTTACAGTTTGAGGAATGTTACAGACTGATAAACGTTACAGACTGATGAACGTTACAGACTGATGAACGTTACAGACTGAAGAACGTTACAGACCGCTGAACGTCACAGACTGAAGAACATTACAGACTGAGGAACATTACATACTGCTGAACATTACAGACTGAGGAACATTACATACTGCTGAACGTTACAGACTGAGGAACATTACATACTGCTGAACATTACAGACTGAGGAACATTACATACTGCTGAACATTACAGACTGAGGAACATTACATACTGCTGAACGTTACAGACTGAGGAACATTACATACTGCTGAACATTACAGACTGAGGAACATTACATACTGCTGAACATTACAGACTGAGGAACATTACATACTGCTGAACATTACAGACTGAGGAACATTACATACTGCTGAACATTACAGACTGAGGAACATTACATACTGCTGAACGTTACAGACTGAGGAACATTACATACTGAGGAACATTACATACTGCTGAACGTTACAGACTGAGGAACATTACATACTGAGGAACATTACATACTGCTGAACATTACAGACTGAGGAACATTACATACTGCTGAACGTTACAGACTGAGGAACATTACATACTGCTGAACATTACAGACTGAGGAACATTACATACTGCTGAACATTACAGAATGAGGAACATTACATACTGCTGAACATTACAGACTGAACGTTACAGACTGAAAAACGTTACAGATTGATGAACGTTACAGACTGATAAACAGTTACAGACTGATGAACATTACAGACTGAATGTTACAGACTAAAGACCTTACAGACTGATGAACATTAGAGACTGATGAACATTACAGACTGAATGTTACAGACTGAGGAACGTTACAGACTGATAAACGTTACAGACTGATAAACAGTTACAGACTGATGAACATTACAGACTGAATGTTACAGACTGAGGAACGTTACAGACTGATAAAAGTTACAGACTGATAAATGTTACAGACTGATGAACCTTACAGACCGATAAACGTTACAGACTGAAGAACGTTACAGACCGCTGAACGTCACAGACTGAAGAACATTACAGACTGAGGAACATTAGATACTGCTGAACATTACAGACTGAGGAACATTACATACTGCTGAACATTACAGACTGAGGAACATTACATACTGCTGAACGTTACAGACTGAGGAACATTACATACTGCTGAACATTACAGACTGAGGAACATTACATACTGCTGAACATTACAGACTGAGGAACATTACATACTGCTGAACATTACAGACTGAGGAACATGACATTCTGCTGAACATTACAGACTGAGGAACATTACATACTGCTGAACATTACAGACTGAGGAACATTACATACTGCTGAACGTTACAGACTGAGGAACATTACATACTGCTGAACGTTACAGACTGAGGAACATTAAATACTGCTGAACATTACAGACTGAGGAACATTAAATACTGCTGAACGTTACAGACTGAGGAACATTACATACTGCTGAACATTACAGACTGAGGAACATTACATACTGCTGAACATTACAGACTGAGGAACATTACATACTGCTGAACATTACAGACTGAGGAACATTACATACTGCTGAACGTTACAGACTGAGGAACATTACATATTGCTGAACATTACATACTGCTGAACATTACAGACTGAGGAACATTACATACTGCTGAACGTTACAGACTGAGGAACATTACATACTGCTGAACATTACAGACTGAGGAACATTACATACTGCTGAACATTACAGACTGAGGAACATTACATACTGCTGAACATTACAGACTGAACGTTACAGACTGAAAAACGTTACAGATTGATGAACGTTACAGACTGATAAACAGTTACAGACTGATGAACATTACAGACTGAATGTTACAGACTAAAGACCTTACAGACTGATGAACATTAGAGACTGATGAACATTACAGACTGAATGTTACAGACTGAGGAACGTTACAGACTGATAAACGTTACAGACTGATAAACAGTTACAGACTGATGAACATTACAGACTGAATGTTACAGACTGAGGAACGTTACAGACTGATAAAAGTTACAGACTGATAAATGTTACAGACTGATGAACCTTACAGACCGATAAACGTTACAGACTGAAGAACGTTACAGACCGCTGAACGTCACAGACTGAAGAACATTACAGGAGGACATTACATACTGCTGAACATTACAGACTGAGGAACATTACATACTGCTGAACATTACAGACTGAGGAACATTACATACTGCTGAACATTACAGACTGAGGAACATTACATACTGCTGAACATTACAGACTGAGGAACATTACATACTGCTGAACATTACAGACTGAGGAACATTACATACTGCTGAACATTACAGACTGAGGAACATTACATACTGCTGAACATTACAGACTGAGGAACATTACATACTGCTGAACATTACAGACTGAGGAACATTACATACTGCTGAACATTACAGACTGAGGAACATTAAATACTGCTGAACATTACAGACTGAGGAACATTACATACTGCTGAACATTACAGACTGAGGAACATTACATACTGCTGAACGTTACAGACTGAGGAACATTACATACTGCTGAACATTACAGACTGAGGAACATTACATACTGCTGAACGTTACAGACTGAGGAACATTACATACTGCTGAACATTACAGACTGAGGAACATTACATACTGCTGAACATTACAGACTGAGGAACATTACATACTGCTGAACATTACAGACTGCTGAACATTACAGACTGAGGAACATTACATACTGCTGAACATTACATACTGACATTACAGACTGAGGAACATTACATACTGCTGAACATTACAGACTGAGGAACATTACATACTGCTGAACATTACAGACTGAGGAACATTACATACTGCTGAACGTTACAGACTGCGGAACATTCCATACTGCTGAACATTACAGACTGAGGAACATTACATACTGCTGAACATTACAGACTGAGGAACATTACATACTGCTGAACATTACAGACTGAGGAACATTACATACTGCTGAACGTTACAGACTGAGGAACATTACATACTGCTGAACATTACAGACTGAGGAACATTACATACTGCTGAACATTACAGACTGAGGAACATTACATACTGCTGAACATTACAGACTGAGGAACATTACATACTGCTGAACATTACAGACTGAGGAACATTACATACTGCTGAACATTACAGACTGAGGAACATTACATACTGCTGAACGTTACAGACTGAGGAACATTACATACTGCTGAACGTTACAGACTGAGGAACATTACATACTGCTGAACATTACAGACTGAGGAACATTACATACTGCTGAACATTACAGAGCTGAGGAACATTACATACTGCTGAACATTACAGACTGAGGAACATTACATACTGCTGAACATTACAGACTGAGGAACATTACATACTGCTGAACATTACAGACTGAGGAACATTACATACTGCTGAACATTACAGACTGAGGAACATTACATACTGCTGAACATTACAGACTGAGGAACATTACATACTGCTGAACATTACAGACTGAGGAACATTACATACTGCTGAACATTACAGACTGAGGAACATTACATACTGCTGAACATTACAGACTGAGGAACATTACATACTGCTGAACGTTACAGACTGAGGAACATTACATACTGCTGAACGTTACAGACTGAGGAACATTAAATACTGCTGAACATTACAGACTGAGGAACATTACATACTGCTGAACATTACAGACTGAGGAACATTACATACTGCTGAACATTACAGACTGAGGAACATTACATACTGCTGAACATTACAGACTGAGGAACATTACATACTGCTGAACATTACAGACTGAGGAACATTACATACTGCTGAACGTTACAGACTGAGGAACATTACATACTGCTGAACATTACAGACTGAGGAACATTACATACTGCTGAACATTACAGACTGAGGAACATTACATACTGCTGAACATTACAGACTGAGGAACATTACATACTGCTGAACATTACAGACTGAGGAACATTACATACTGCTGAACATTACAGACTGAGGAACATTACATACTGCTGAACGTTACAGACTGAGGAACATTACATACTGCTGAACATTACAGACTGAGGAACATTAAATACTGATGAATGTTACAGACTGAGGAACATTACATACTGCTGAACATTACAGACTGAAGAACATTACATACTGCTGAACGTTACAGACTGAGGAACATTACATACTGCTGAACATTACAGACTGAGGAACATTACATACTGCTGAACGTTACAGACTGAGGAACATTACATACTGCTGAACATTACAGACTGAGGAACATTACATACTGCTGAACATTACAGACTGAGGAACATTAAATACTGATGAATGTTACATACTGCTGAACATTACAGACTGAGGAACATTACATACTGCTGAACATTACAGACTGAGGAACATTACATACTGCTGAACATTACAGACTGAGGAACATTACATACTGCTGAACATTACAGACTGAGGAACATTAAATACTGATGAATGTTACATACTGCTGAACATTAGAGACTGATGAACATTACAGACTGAATGTTACAGACTGAGGAACGTTACAGACTGATGAACATTAGAGACTGATGAACATTACAGACTGAATGTTACAGACTGAGGAACGTTACAGACTGATAAACGTTACAGACTGATAAACAGTTACAGACTGTTGAACATTACAGACTGAATGTTACAGACTGAGGGAACGTTACAGACTGCTGAACGTTACAGACTGATAAACAGTTACAGACTGATGAACGTTAGACTTATGAAAGATACAGAATGATAAAAGTTACAGACTGATAAATGTTACAGACTGATGAACCTTACAGACCGATAAACGGTCACAGAACTGAGGAACATTACATACTGCTGAACATTACAGACTGAGGAACATTACATACTGCTGAACATTACAGACTGAGGAACATTACATACTGCTGAACATTACAGACTGAGGAACATTACATACTGCTGAACATTACAGACTGAGGAACATTACATACTGCTGAACATTACAGACTTGAGGAACATTACATACTGCTACCAACAAGAACGTTACAGACTGAGGGAACATTACATACTGCTGAACGTTACAGACTGAGGAACATTACATACTGCTGAACATTACAGACTGAGGAACATTACATACTGCTGAACGTTACAGACTGAGGAACATTACATACTGCTGAACATTACAGACTGAGGAACATTACATACTGCTGAACATTACAGACTGAGGAACATTACATACTGCTGAACATTACAGACTGAGGAACATTACATACTGCTGAACATTACAGACTGAGGAACATTACATACTGCTGAACATTACAGACTGAGGAACATTACATACTGCTGAACATTACAGACTGAGGAACATTACATACTGCTGAACATTACAGACTGAGGAACATTACATACTGCTGAACATTACAGACTGAGGAACATTACATACTGCTGAACATTACAGACTGAGGAACATTACATACTGCTGAACGTTACAGACTGAGGAACATTACATACTGCTGAACATTACAGACTGAGGAACATTACATACTGCTGAACATTACAGACTGAGGAACATTACATACTGCTGAACATTACAGACTGAGGAACATTACATACTGCTGAACGTTACAGACTGAGGAACATTACATACTGCTGAACATTACAGACTGAGGAACATTACATACTGCTGAACATTACAGACTGAGGAACATTACATACTGCTGAACATTACAGACTGAGGAACATTACATACTGCTGAACATTACAGACTGAGGAACATTACATACTGCTGAACATTACAGACTGAGGAACATTACATACTGCTGAACGTTACAGACTGAGGAACATTACATACTGCTGAACATTACAGACTGAGGAACATTACATACTGCTGAACATTACAGACTGAGGAACATTACATACTGCTGAACATTACAGACTGAGGAACATTACATACTGCTGAACATTACAGACTGAGGAACATTAAATACTGATGAATGTTACATACTGCTGAACATTACAGACTGAGGAACATTACATACTGCTGAACATTACAGACTGATGAACATTACAGACTGAATGTTACAGACTTGAGGAACGTTACAGACTGATGAACATTAGAGACTGATGAACATTACAGACTGAATGTTACAGACTGAGGAACGTTACAGACTGATAAACGTTACAGACTGATAAACAGTTAAAGACTGATGAACATTACAGACTGAATGTTACAGACTGAGGAACGTTACAGACTGCTGAACGTTACAGACTGATAAACAGTTACAGACTGATGAACGTTAGACTTATGAACGATACAGAATGATAAAAGTTACAGACTGATAAATGTTACAGACTGATGAACCTTACAGTTTGAGGAATGTTACAGACTGATGAACGTCACAGACCGATAAACGTTACAGACTGAAGAACATTACATACTGCTGAACGTTACAGACTGAGGAACATTACATACTGCTGAACATTACAGACTGAGGAACATTACATACTGCTGAACATTACAGACTGAGGAACATTACATACTGATGAACATTACAGACTGAGGAACATTACATACTGCTGAACGTTACAGACTGAGGAACATTACATACTGCTGAACGTTACAGACTGAGGAACATTACAGACTGCTGAACGTTACAGACTGAGGAACATTAAATACTGCTGAACATTACAGACTGAGGAATATTAAATACTGATGAATGTTACATACTGCTGAACATTACAGACTGAGGAACATTACATACTGCTGAACATTACAGACTGAGGAACATTACATACTGCTGAACATTACAGACTGAGGAACATTACATACTGCTGAACATTACAGACTGAGGAACATTACATACTGCTGAACATTACAGACTGAGGAACATTACATACTGCTGAACATTACAGACTGAGGAGACATTAAATACTGATGAATGTTACATACTGCTGAACATTAGAGACTGATGAACATTACAGACTGAATGTTACAGACTGAGGAACGTTACAGACTGATGAACATTAGAGACTGATGAACATTACAGACTGAATGTTACAGACTGAGGAACGTTACAGACTGATAAACGTTACAGACTGATAAACAGTTACAGACTGATGAACATTACAGACTGAATGTTACAGACTGAGGAACGTTACAGAATGCTGAACGTTACAGACTGATAAACAGTTACAGACTGATGAACGTTAGACTTATGAACGATACAGAATGATAAAAGTTACAGACTGATAAATGTTACAGAATGATAAACGTTACAGACTGAAGAACGTTACAGACTGCTGAACGTTACAGACTGAGGAACATTACATACTGCTGAACATTACAGACTGAGGAACATTACATACTGCTGAACATTACAGACTGAGGAACATTACATACTGCTGAACATTACAGACTGAGGAACATTACATACTGCTGAACGTTACAGACTGAGGAACATTACATACTGCTGAACATTACAGACTGAGGAACATTACATACTGCTGAACATTACAGACTGAGGAACATTACATACTGCTGAACATTACAGACTGAGGAACATTACATACTGCTGAACGTTACAGACTGAGGAACATTACATACTGCTGAACGTTACAGACTGAGGAACATTACATACTGCTGAACATTACAGAGCTCAGGAACATTACATACTGCTGAACATTACATACTGAGGAACATTACATACTGCTGAACATTACAGACTGAGGAACATTACATACTGCTGAACATTACAGACTGAGGAACATTACATACTGCTGAACATTACAGACTGAGGAACATTACATACTGCTGAACATTACAGACTGAGGAACATTACATACTGCTGAACATTACAGACTGAGGAACATTACATACTGCTGAACGTTACAGACTGAGGAACATTACATACTGCTGAACGTTACAGACTGAGGAACATTACATACTGCTGAACATTACAGACTGAGGAACATTACATACTGCTGAACATTACAGACTGAGGAACATTACAGACTGCTGAACATTACAGACTGAGGAACATTACATACTGCTGAACGTTACAGACTGAGGAACATTACATACTGCTGAACGTTACAGACTGAGGAACATTACATACTGCTGAATGTTACAGACTGAGGAACATTACATACTGATGAACATTACAGACTGAATGTTACAGACTGAGGAACGTTACAGACTGATGAACATTAGAGACTGATGAACATTACAGACTGAATGTTACAGACTGAGGAACGTTACAGACTGATAAACGTTACAGACTGATAAACAGTTACAGACTGATGAACATTACAGACTGAATGTTACAGACTGAGGAACGTTACAAGACTGCTGAACGTTACAGACTGATAAACAGTTACAGACTGATGAACGTTAGACTTATGAACGATACAGAATGATAAAAGTTACAGACTGATAAATGTTACAGACTGATGAACGTTACAGACTGAGGAACATTACATACTGCTGAACGTTACAGACTGAGGAACATTACAGACTGCTGAACGTTACAGACTGAGGAACATTAAATACTGCTGAACATCACAGACTGAGGAACATTACATACTGCTGAACATTACAGACTGAGGAACATTACATACTGCTGAACATTACAGACTGAGGAACATTACATACTGCTGAACGTTACAGACTGAGGAACATTACATACTGCTGAACGTTACAGACTGAGGAACATTACATACTGCTGAACATTACAGACTGAGGAACATTACATACTGCTGAACATTACAGACTGAGGAACATTACAGACTGCTGAACATTACAGACTGAGGAATATTAAATACTGATGAATGTTACATACTGCTGAACATTACAGACTGAGGAACATTACATACTGCTGAACATTACAGACTGAGGAACATTACATACTGCTGAACGTTACAGACTGAGGAACATTACATACTGCTGAACGTTACAGACTGAGGAACATTACATACTGCTGAATGTTACAGACTGAGGAACATTACATACTGATGAACATTACAGACTGAATGTTACAGACTGAGGAACGTTACAGACTGATGAACATTAGAGACTGATGAACATTACAGACTGAATGTTACAGACTGAGGAACGTTACAGACTGATAAACGTTACAGACTGATAAACAGTTACAGACTGATGAACATTACAGACTGAATGTTACAGACTGAGGAACGTTACAGACTGCTGAACGTTACAGACTGATAAACAGTTACAGACTGATCAACGTTAGACTTATGAACGATACAGAATGATAAAAGTTACAGACTGATAAATGTTACAGACTGATGAACGTTACAGACTGAGGAACATTACATACTGCTGAACGTTACAGACTGAGGAACATTACAGACTGCTGAACGTTACAGACTGAGGAACATTAAATACTGCTGAACATCACAGACTGAGGAACATTACATACTGCTGAACATTACAGACTGAGGAACATTACATACTGCTGAACATTACAGACTAGAGGAACATTACATACTGCTGAACGTTACAGACTGAGGAACATTACATACTGCTGAACGTTACAGACTGAGGAACATTACATACTGCTGAACATTACAGACTGAGGAACATTACATACTGCTGAACATTACAGACTGAGGAACATTACAGACTGCTGAACATTACAGACTGAGGAATATTAAATACTGATGAATGTTACATACTGCTGAACATTACAGACTGAGGAGACATTACATACTGCTGAACATTACAGACTGAGGAACATTACATACTGCTGAACGTTACAGACTGAGGAACATTACATACTGCTGAACGTTACAGACTGAGGAACATTACATACTGCTGAACGTTACAGACTGAGGAACATTACATACTGCTGAACATTACAGACTGCTGAACATTACAGACTGAGGAACATTACATACTGCTGAACATTACAGACTGAGGAACATTACATACTGCTGAACATTACAGACTGAGGAACATTACATACTGCTGAACATTACAGACTGAGGAACATTACATACTGCTGAACATTACAGACTGAGGAACATTACATACTGCTGAACATTACAGACTGAGGAACATTACATACTGCTGAACATTACAGACTGAGGAACATTACATACTGCTGAACGTTACAGACTGAGGAACATTACATACTGCTGAACGTTACAGACTGAGGAACATTACATACTGCTGAACATTACAGACTGAGGAACATTACATACTGCTGAACATTACAGACTGAGGAACATTACAGACTGCTGAACATTACAGACTGAGGAACATTACATACTGCTGAACGTTACGGACTGAGGAACATTACATACTGCTGAACGTTACAGACTGAGGAACATTACATACTGCTGAACGTTACAGACTGAGGAACATTACATACTGATGAACATTACAGACTGAATGTTACAGACTGAGGAACGTTACAGACTGATGAACATTAGAGACTGATGAACATTACAGACTGAATGTTACAGACTGAGGAACGTTACAGACTGATAAACGTTACAGACTGATAAACAGTTACAGACTGATGAACATTACAGACTGAATGTTACAGACTGAGGAACGTTACAGACTGCTGAACGTTACAGACTGATAAACAGTTACAGACTGATGAACGTTAGACTTATGAACGATACAGAATGATAAAAGTTACAGACTGATAAATGTTACAGACTGATGTGGAACAGTTACAGAGCTGAGGAACATTACATACTGCTGAACGTTACAGACTGAGGAACATTACAGACTGCTGAACGTTACAGACTGAGGAACATTAAATACTGCTGAACATTACAGACTGAGGAACATTACATACTGCTGAACATTACAGACTGAGGAACATTACATACTGCTGAACATTACAGACTGAGGAACATTACATACTGCTGAACGTTACAGACTGAGGAACATTACATACTGCTGAACGTTACAGACTGAGGAACATTACATACTGCTGAACATTACAGACTGAGGAACATTACATACTGCTGAACATTACAGACTGAGGAACATTACAGACTGCTGAACATTACAGACTGAGGAATATTAAATACTGATGAATGTTACATACTGCTGAACATTACAGACTGAGGAACATTACATACTGCTGAACATTACAGACTGAGGAACATTACATACTGCTGAACATTACAGACTGAGGAACATTACATACTGCTGAACGTTACAGACTGAGGAACATTACATACTGCTGAACGTTACAGACTGAGGAACATTACATACTGCTGAACATTACAGACTGAGGAACATTACATACTGCTGAACATTACAGACTGAGGAACATTACAGACTGCTGAACATTACAGACTGAGGAACATTACATACTGCTGAACGTTACAGACTGAGGAACATTACATACTGCTGAACGTTACAGACTGAGGAACATTACATACTGCTGAACGTTACAGACTGAGGAACATTACATACTGCTGAACATTACAGACTGCTGAACATTACAGACTGAGGAACATTACAGACTGAGGAACATTACATACTGCTGAACGTTACAGACTGAGGAACATTACATACTGCTGAACATTACAGACTGAGGAACATTACATACTGATGAACATTACAGACTGAGGAACATTACATACTGCTGAACGTTACAGACTGAGGAACATTACATACTGCTGAACGTTACAGACTGAGGAACATTACAGACTGCTGAACGTTACAGACTGAGGAACATTAAATACTGCTGAACATTACAGACTGAGGAATATTAAATACTGATCAATGTTACATACTGCTGAACATTACAGACTGAGGAACATTACATACTGCTGAACATTACAGACTGAGGAACATTACATACTGCTGAACATTACAGACTGAGGAACATTACATACTGCTGAACGTTACAGACTGAGGAACATTACATACTGCTGAACGTTACAGACTGAGGAACATTACATACTGCTGAACATTACAGACTGAGGAACATTACATACTGCTGAACATTACAGACTGAGGAACATTACAGACTGCTGAACATTACAGACTGAGGAATATTAAATACTGATGAATGTTACATACTGCTGAACATTACAGACTGAGGAACATTACATACTGCTGAACATTACAGACTGAGGAACATTACATACTGCTGAACGTTACAGACTGAGGAACATTACATACTGCTGAACGTTACAGACTGAGGAACATTACATACTGCTGAATGTTACAGACTGAGGAACATTACATACTGATGAACATTACAGACTGAATGTTACAGACTGAGGAACGTTACAGACTGATGAACATTAGAGAACTGATGAACATTACAGACTGAATGTTACAGACTGAGGAACGTTACAGACTGATAAACGTTACAGACTGATAAACAGTTACAGACTGATGAACATTACAGACTGAATGTTACAGACTGAGGAACGTTACAGACTGCTGAACGTTACAGACTGATAAACAGTTACAGACTGATGAACGTTAGACTTATGAACGATACAGAATGATAAAAGTTACAGACTGATAAATGTTACAGACTGATGAACGTTACAGACTGAGGAACATTACATACTGCTGAACGTTACAGACTGAGGAACATTACAGACTGCTGAACGTTACAGACTGAGGAACATTAAATACTGCTGAACATCACAGAGCTGAGGAACATTACATACTGCTGAACATTACAGACTGAGGAACATTACATACTGCTGAACATTACAGACTGAGGAACATTACATACTGCTGAACGTTACAGACTGAGGAACATTACATACTGCTGAACGTTACAGACTGAGGAACATTACATACTGCTGAACATTACAGACTGAGGAACATTACATACTGCTGAACATTACAGACTGAGGAACATTACAGACTGCTGAACATTACAGACTGAGGAACATTAAATACTGCTGAACATTACAGGCTGAGGAACATTACATACTGCTGAACATTACAGACTGAGGAACATTACATACTGCTGAACGTTACAGACTGAGGAACATTACATACTGCTGAACGTTACAGACTGAGGAACATTACATACTGCTGAACGTTACAGACTGAGGAACATTACATACTGCTGAACATTACAGACTGCTGAACATTACAGACTGAGGAACATTACATACTGCTGAACATTACAGACTGAGGAACATTACATACTGCTGAACATTACAGACTGAGGAACATTACATACTGCTGAACATTACAGACTGAGGAACATTACATACTGCTGAACATTACAGACTGAGGAACATTACATACTGCTGAACATTACAGACTGAGGAACATTACATACTGCTGAACATTACAGACTGAGGAACATTACATACTGCTGAACGTTACAGACTGAGGAACATTACATACTGCTGAACGTTACAGACTGAGGAACATTACATACTGCTGAACATTACAGACTGAGGAACATTACATACTGCTGAACATTACAGACTGAGGAACATTACAGACTGCTGAACATTACAGACTGAGGAACATT
Source organism: Salvelinus alpinus (assembly GCF_045679555.1). Lineage (NCBI taxonomy): Eukaryota > Metazoa > Chordata > Actinopteri > Salmoniformes > Salmonidae > Salvelinus > Salvelinus alpinus. The sequence goes on from NC_092109.1 coordinate 48,860,871, forward strand.
ACATACTGCTGAACGTTACGGACTGAGGAACATTACATACTGCTGAACGTTACAGACTGAGGAACGACTACATACTGCTGAACGTTACAGACTGAGGAACATTACATACTGATGAACATTACAGACTGAATGTTACAGACTGAGGAACGTTACAGACTGATGAACATTAGAGACTGATGAACATTACAGACTGAATGTTACAGACTGAGGAACGTTACAGACTGATAAACGTTACAGACTGATAAACAGTTACAGACTGATGAACATTACAGACTGAATGTTACAGACTGAGGAACGTTACAGACTGCTGAACGTTACAGACTGATAAACAGTTACAGACTGATGAACGTTAGACTTATGAACGATACAGAATGATAAAAGTTACAGACTGATAGATGTTACAGACTGATGAACGTTACAGACTGAGGAACATTACATACTGCTGAACGTTACAGACTGAGGAACATTACAGACTGCTGAACGTTACAAGAGCTGAGGAGACATTAAATACTGCTGAACATTACAGACTGAGGAACATTACATACTGCTGAACATTACAGACTGAGGAACATTACATACTGCTGAACATTACAGACTGAGGAACATTACATACTGCTGAACGTTACAGACTGAGGAACATTACATACTGCTGAACGTTACAGACTGAGGAACATTACATACTGCTGAACATTACAGACTGAGGAACATTACATACTGCTGAACATTACAGACTGAGGAACATTACAGACTGCTGAACATTACAGACTGAGGAATATTAAATACTGATGAATGTTACATACTGCTGAACATTACAGACTGAGGAACATTACATACTGCTGAACATTACAGACTGAGGAACATTACATACTGCTGAACATTACAGACTGAGGAACATTACATACTGCTGAACGTTACAGACTGAGGAACATTACATACTGCTGAACGTTACAGACTGAGGAACATTACATACTGCTGAACATTACAGACTGAGGAACATTACATACTGCTGAACATTACAGACTGAGGAACATTACAGACTGCTGAACATTACAGACTGAGGAACATTACATACTGCTGAACGTTACAGACTGAGGAACATTACATACTGCTGAACGTTACAGACTGAGGAACATTACATACTGCTGAACGATACAGACTGAGGAACATTACATACTGCTGAACATTACAGACTGCTGAACATTACAGACTGAGGAACATTACAGACTGAGGAACATTACATACTGCTGAACGTTACAGACTGAGGAACATTACATACTGCTGAACATTACAGACTGAGGAACATTACATACTGCTGAACATTACAGACTGAGGAACATTACATACTGCTGAACATTACAGACTGAGGAACATTACATACTGCTGAACGTTACAGACTGAGGAACATTACATACTGCTGAACGTTACAGACTGAGGAACATTACATACTGCTGAACATTACAGACTGAGGAACATTACATACTGCTGAACATTACAGACTGAGGAACATTACATACTGCTGAACATTACAGACTGAGGAACATTACATACTGCTGAACGTTACAGACTGAGGAACATTACATACTGCTGAACATTACAGACTGAGGAACATTACATACTGCTGAACATTACAGACTGAGGAACATTACATACTGCTGAACATTACAGACTGAGGAACATTACATACTGCTGAACATTACAGACTGAGGAACATTACATACTGCTGAACATTACAGACTGAGGAACATTACATACTGCTGAACATTACAGACTGAGGAACATTACATACTGCTGAACATTACAGACTGAGGAACATTACAGACTGAGGAACATTACAGACTGAGGAACATTACATACTGCTGAACATTACAGACTGAGGAACATTACATACTGCTGAATGTTACATACTGATGAACATTACATACTGATGAACATTACAGACTGAGGAACATTACATACTGATGAACATTACATACTGCTGAACATTACAGACTGAGGAACATTACATACTGCTGAACATTACAGACTGAGGAACATTACATACTGCTGAACATTACAGACTGAGGAACATTACATACTGCTGAACATTACAGACTGAGGAACATTACAGACTGAGGAACATTACATACTGCTGAACATTACAGACTGAGGAACATTACATACTGAGGAACATTACAGACTGCTGAACGTTACAGACTGAGGAACATTACATACTGCTGAACGTTACAGACTGAGGAACATTACATACTGAGGAACATTACAGACTGCTGAACGTTACAGACTGAGGAACATTACAGACTGAGGAACATTACATACTGCTGAACATTACAGACTGAGGAACATTACATACTGCTGAACATTACAGACTGAGGAACATTACAGACTGAGGAACATTACATACTGCTGAACATTACAGACTGAGGAACATTACATACTGCTGAACATTACAGACTGAGGAACATTACATACTGCTGAACGTTACAGACTGAGGAACATTACATACTGCTGAACATTACAGACTGAGGAACATTACATACTGCTGAACGTTACAGACTGAGGAACATTACAGACTGAGGAACATTACATACTGCTGAACATTACAGACTGAGGAACATTACATACTGCTGAACATTACAGACTGAGGAACATTACATACTGCTGAACATTACAGACTGAGGAACATTACATACTGCTGAACATTACAGACTGAGGAACATTAAATACTGATGAATGTTACATACTGCTGAACATTACAGACTGAGGAACATTACATACTGCTGAACATTACAGACTGATGAACATTACAGACTGAATGTTACAGACTGAGGAACGTTACAGACTGATGAACATTAGAGACTGATAAACAGTTACAGACTGATGAACATTACAGACTGAATGTTACAGACTGAGGAACGTTACAGACTGCTGAACGTTACAGACTGATAAACAGTTACAGACTGATGAACGTTAGACTTATGAACGATACAGAATGATAAAAGTTACAGACTGATAAATGTTACAGACTGATGAACCTTACAGTTTGAGGAATGTTACAGACTGATGAACGTCACAGACCGATAAACGTTACAGACTGAAGAACATTACATACTGCTGAACGTTACAGACTGAGGAACATTACATACTGCTGAACATTACAGACTGAGGAACATTACATACTGCTGAACATTACAGACTGAGGAACATTACATACTGATGAACATTACAGACTGAGGAACATTACATACTGCAGAACGTTACAGACTGAGGAACATTACATACTGCTGAACGTTACAGACTGAGGAACATTACAGACTGCTGAACGTTACAGACTGAGGAACATTAAATACTGCTGAACATTACAGACTGAGGAATATTAAATACTGATGAATGTTACATACTGCTGAACATTACAGACTGAGGAACATTACATACTGCTGAACATTACAGACTGAGGAACATTACATACTGCTGAACATTACAGACTGAGGAACATTACATACTGCTGAACATTACAGACTGAGGAATATTAAATACTGATGAATGTTACATACTGCTGAACATTAGAGACTGATGAACATTACAGACTGAATGTTACAGACTGAGGAACGTTACAGACTGATGAACATTAGAGACTGATGAACATTACAGACTGAATGTTACAGACTGAGGAACGTTACAGACTGATAAACGTTACAGACTGATAAACAGTTACAGACTGATGAACATTACAGACTGAATGTTACAGACTGAGGAACGTTACAGACTGCTGAACGTTACAGACTGATAAACAGTTACAGACTGATGAACGTTAGACTTATGAATGATACAGAATGATAAAAGTTACAGACTGATAAATGTTACAGAATGATAAACGTTACAGACTGAAGAACGTTACAGACTGCTGAACGTTACAGACTGAGGAACATTACATACTGCTGAACATTACAGACTGAGGAACATTACATACTGCTGAACATTACAGACTGAGGAACATTACATACTGCTGAACATTACAGACTGAGGAACATTACATACTGCTGAACGTTACAGACTGAGGAACATTACATACTGCTGAACGTTACAGACTGAGGAACATTACATACTGCTGAACATTACAGACTGAGGAACATTACATACTGCTGAACGTTACAGACTGAGGAACATTACATACTGCTGAACATTACAGACTGAGGAACATTACATACTGCTGAACATTACAGACTGAGGAACATTACATACTGCTGAACATTACAGACTGAGGAACATTACATACTGCTGAACGTTACAGACTGAGGAACATTACATACTGCTGAACGTTACAGACTGAGGAACATTACATACTGCTGAACATTACAGACTGAGGAACATTACATACTGCTGAACATTACAGACTGAGGAACATTACATACTGCTGAACATTACAGACTGAGGAACATTACATACTGCTGAACATTACAGACTGAGGAACATTACATACTGCTGAACATTACAGACTGAGGAACATTACATACTGCTGAACATTACAGACTGAGGAACATTACATACTGCTGAACATTACAGACTGAGGAACATTACATACTGCTGAACATTACAGACTGAGGAACATTACATACTGCTGAACGTTACAGACTGAGGAACATTACATACTGCTGAACGTTACAGACTGAGGAACATTACATACTGCTGAACATTACAGACTGAGGAACATTACATACTGCTGAACATTACAGACTGAGGAACATTACAGAAGGCTGAACATTACAGACTGAGGAACATTACATACTGCTGAACGTTACAGACTGAGGAACATTACATACTGCTGAACGTTACAGACTGAGGAACATTACATACTGCTGAACGTTACAGACTGAGGAACATTACATACTGATGAACATTACAGACTGAATGTTACAGACTGAGGAACGTTACAGACTGATGAACATTAGAGACTGATGAACATTACAGACTGAATGTTACAGACTGAGGAACGTTACAGACTGATAAACGTTACAGACTGATAAACAGTTACAGACTGATGAACATTACAGACTGAATGTTACAGACTGAGGAACGTTACAGACTGCTGAACGTTACAGACTGATAAACAGTTACAGACTGATGAACGTTAGACTTATGAACGATACAGAATGATAAAAGTTACAGACTGATAAATGTTACAGACTGATGAACGTTACAGACTGAGGAACATTACATACTGCTGAACGTTACAGACTGAGGAACATTACAGACTGCTGAACGTTACAGACTGAGGAACATTAAATACTGCTGAACATTACAGACTGAGGAACATTACATACTGCTGAACATTACAGACTGAGGAACATTACATACTGCTGAACATTACAGACTGAGGAACATTACATACTGCTGAACGTTACAGACTGAGGAACATTACATACTGCTGAACGTTACAGACTGAGGAACATTACATACTGCTGAACATTACAGACTGAGGAACATTACATACTGCTGAACATTACAGACTGAGGAACATTACAGACTGCTGAACATTACAGACTGAGGAATATTAAATACTGATGAATGTTACATACTGCTGAACATTACAGACTGAGGAACATTACATACTGCTGAACATTACAGACTGAGGAACATTACATACTGCTGAACATTACAGACTGAGGAACATTACATACTGCTGAACGTTACAGACTGAGGAACATTACATACTGCTGAACGTTACAGACTGAGGAACATTACATACTGCTGAACATTACAAACTGAGGAACATTACATACTGCTGAACATTACAGACTGAGGAACATTACAGACTGCTGAACATTACAGACTGAGGAACATTACATACTGCTGAACGTTACAGACTGAGGAACATTACATACTGCTGAACGTTACAGACTGAGGAACATTACATACTGCTGAACGTTACAGACTGAGGAACATTACATACTGCTGAACATTACAGGCTGCTGAACATTACAGACTGAGGAACATTACAGACTGAGGAACATTACATACTGCTGAACGTTACAGACTGAGGAACATTACATACTGCTGAACATTACAGACTGAGGAACATTACATACTGCTGAACATTACAGACTGAGGAACATTACATACTGCTGAACATTACAGACTGCTGAACATTACAGACTGAGGAACATTACAGACTGAGGAACATTACATACTGCTGAACGTTACAGACTGAGGAACATTACATACTGCTGAACATTACAGACTGAGGAACATTACATACTGCTGAACATTACAGACTGAGGAACATTACATACTGCTGAACATTACAGACTGAGGAACATTACATACTGCTGAACGTTACAGACTGAGGAACATTACATACTGCTGAACGTTACAGACTGAGGAACATTACATACTGCTGAACATTACAGACTGAGGAACATTACATACTGCTGAACATTACAGACTGAGGAACATTACATACTGCTGAACATTACAGACTGAGGAACATTACATACTGCTGAACATTACAGACTGAGGAACATTACAGACTGAGGAACATGACATACTGCTGAACATTACAGACTGAGGAACATTACATACTGCTGAACATTACAGACTGAGGAACATTACATACTGCTGAACATTACAGACTGAGGAACATTACAGACTGAGGAACATTACATACTGCTGAACATTACAGACTGAGGAACATTACATACTGAGGAACATTACAGACTGCTGAACGTTACAGACTGAGGAACATTACATACTGCTGAACGTTACAGACTGAGGAACATTACATACTGAGGAACATTACAGACTGCTGAACGTTACAGACTGAGGAACATTACAGACTGAGGAACATTACATACTGCTGAACATTACAGACTGAGGAACATTACATACTGCTGAACATTACAGACTGAGGAACATTACAGACTGAGGAACATTACATACTGCTGAACATTACATACTGAGGAACATTACATACTGCTGAACATTACAGACTGAGGAACATTACATACTGCTGAACGTTACAGACTGAGGAACATTACATACTGCTGAACATTACAGACTGAGGAACATTACATACTGCTGAACGTTACAGACTGAGGAACATTACAGACTGAGGAACATTACATACTGCTGAACATTACAGACTGAGGAACATTACATACTGCTGAACGTTACAGACTGAGGAACATTACATACTGCTGAACGTTACAGACTGAGGAACATTACATACTGCTGAACATTACAGACTGAGGAACATTACATACTGCTGAACATTACAGACTGAGGAACATTACATACTGCTGAACATTACAGACTGAGGAACATTACATACTGCTGAACGTTACAGACTGAGGAACATTACATACTGCTGAACGTTACAGACTGAGGAACATTACATACTGCTGAACGTTACAGACTGAGGAACATTACATACTGCTGAACATTACAGACTGAGGAACATTACATACTGCTGAACGTTACAGACTGAGGAACATTACATACTGCTGAACGTTACAGACTGAGGAACATTACAGACTGAGGAACATTACAGACTGAGGAACATTACATACTGCTGAACGTTACAGACTGAGGAACATTACATACGGCTGAACATTACAGACTGAGGAACATTACATACTGCTGAACATTACAGACTGAGAAACATTACATACTGCTGAACGTTACAGACTGAGGAACATTACATACTGCTGAACATTACAGACTGAGGAACATTACATACTGCTGAACGTTACAGACTGAGGAACATTACATACTGCTGAACATTACAGACTGAGGAACATTACATACTGCTGAACGTTACAGACTGAGGAACATTACATACTGCTGAACATTACAGACTGAGGAACATTACATACTGCTGAACGTTACAGACTGAGGAACATTACATACTGCTGAACATTACAGACTGAGGAACATTACATACTGCTGAACGTTACAGACTGAGGAACATTACATACTGCTGAACATTACAGACTGAGGAACATTACATACTGCTGAACGTTACAGACTGAGGAACATTACATACTGCTGAACGTTACAGACTGAGGAACATTACATACTGCTGAACATTACAGACTGAGGAACATTACATACTGCTGAACATTACAGACTGAGGAACATTACAGACTGCTGAACATTACAGACTGAGGAACATTACATACTGCTGAACGTTACAGACTGAGGAACATTACATACTGCTGAACGTTACAGACTGAGGAACATTACATACTGCTGAACGTTACAGACTGAGGAACATTACATACTGCTGAACATTACAGACTGCTGAACATTACAGACTGAGGAACATTACAGACTGAGGAACATTACATACTGCTGAACGTTACAGACTGAGGAACATTACATACTGCTGAACATTACAGACTGAGGAACATTACATACTGCTGAACGTTACAGACTGAGGAACATTACATACTGCTGAACGTTACAGACTGAGGAACATTACATACTGCTGAACATTACAGACTGAGGAACATTACATACTGCTGAACATTACAGACTGAGGAACATTACAGACTGCTGAACATTACAGACTGAGGAACATTACATACTGCTGAACGTTACAGACTGAGGAACATTACATACTGCTGAACGTTACAGACTGAGGAACATTACATACTGCTGAACGTTACAGACTGAGGAACATTACATACTGCTGAACATTACAGACTGCTGAACATTACATACTGCTGAACATTAAAGACTGCTGAATGTTACAGACTGAGGAACATTACAGACTGCTGAACATTACAGACTGAGGAACATTACATACTGCTGAACGTTACAGACTGAGGAACATTACATACTGCTGAACGTTACAGACTGAGGAACATTACATACTGCTGAACGTTACAGACTGAGGAACATTACATACTGCTGAACATTACAGACTGCTGAACATTACAGACTGAGGAACATTACAGACTGAGGAACATTACATACTGCTGAACGTTACAGACTGAGGAACATTACATACTGCTGAACATTACAGACTGAGGAACATTACATACTGCTGAACATTACAGACTGAGGAACATTACATACTGCTGAACATTACAGACTGAGGAACATTACATACTGCTGAACGTTACAGACTGAGGAACATTACATACTGCTGAACGTTACAGACTGAGGAACATTACATACTGCTGAACATTACAGACTGAGGAACATTACATACTGCTGAACATTACAGACTGAGGAACATTACATACTGCTGAACATTACAGACTGAGGAACATTACATACTGCTGAACGTTACAGACTGAGGAACATTACATACTGCTGAACATTACAGACTGAGGAACATTACATACTGCTGAACATTACAGACTGAGGAACATTACATACTGCTGAACATTACAGACTGAGGAACATTACATACTGCTGAACGTTACAGACTGAGGAACATTACATACTGCTGAACGTTACAGACTGAGGAACATTACATACTGCTGAACATTACAGACTGAGGAACATTACATACTGCTGAACATTACAGACTGAGGAACATTACATACTGCTGAACATTACAGACTGAGGAACATTACATACTGCTGAACATTACACACTGAGGAACATTACAGACTGAGGAACATTACATACTGCTGAACATTACAGACTGAGGAACATTACAGACTGAGGAACATTACATACTGCTGAACATTACAGACTGAGGAACATTACAGACTGAGGAACATTACATACTGCTGAACGTTACAGACTGAGGAACATTACATACTGCTGAACGTTACAGACTGAGGAACATTACATACTGCTGAACATTACAGACTGCTGAACATTACAGACTGAGGAACATTACAGACTGAGGAACATTACATACTGCTGAACGTTACAGACTGAGGAACATTACATACTGCTGAACATTACAGACTGAGGAACATTACATACTGCTGAACATTACAGACTGAGGAACATTACATACTGCTGAACATTACAGACTGAGGAACATTACATACTGCTGAACGTTACAGACTGAGGAACATTACATACTGCTGAACGTTACAGACTGAGGAACATTACATACTGCTGAACATTACAGACTGAGGAACATTACATACTGCTGAACATTACAGACTGAGGAACATTACATACTGCTGAACATTACAGACTGAGGAACATTACATACTGCTGAACGTTACAGACTGAGGAACATTACATACTGCTGAACATTACAGACTGAGGAACATTACATACTGCTGAACATTACAGACTGAGGAACATTACATACTGCTGAACATTACAGACTGAGGAACATTACATACTGCTGAACATTACAGACTGAGGAACATTACATACTGCTGAACATTACAGACTGAGGAACATTACAGACTGAGGAACATTACATACTGCTGAACATTACAGACTGAGGAACATTACAGACTGAGGAACATTACATACTGCTGAACATTACAGACTGAGGAACATTACAGACTGAGGAACATTACATACTGCTGAACATTACAGACTGAGGAACATTACATACTGAGGAACATTACAGACTGCTGAACGTTACAGACTGAGGAACATTACATACTGCTGAACGTTACAGACTGAGGAACATTACATACTGAGGAACATTACAGACTGCTGAACGTTACAGACTGAGGAACATTACAGACTGAGGAACATTACATACTGCTGAACATTACAGACTGAGGAACATTACATACTGCTGAACATTACAGACTGAGGAACATTACAGACTGAGGAACATTACATACTGCTGAACATTACAGACTGAGGAACATTACATACTGCTGAACATTACAGACTGAGGAACATTACATACTGCTGAACGTTACAGACTGAGGAACATTACATACTGCTGAACATTACAGACTGAGGAACATTACATACTGCTGAACGTTACAGACTGAGGAACATTACAGACTGAGGAACATTACATACTGCTGAACATTACAGACTGAGGAACATTACATACTGCTGAACGTTACAGACTGAGGAACATTACATACTGCTGAACGTTACAGACTGAGGAACATTACATACTGCTGAACATTACAGACTGAGGAACATTACATACTGCTGAACATTACAGACTGAGGAACATTACATACTGCTGAACATTACAGACTGAGGAACATTACATACTGCTGAACATTACAGACTGAGGAACATTACATACTGCTGAACGTTACAGACTGAGGAACATTACATACTGCTGAACGTTACAGACTGAGGAACATTACATACTGCTGAACATTACAGACTGAGGAACATTACATACTGCTGAACGTTACAGACTGAGGAACATTACATACTGCTGAACGTTACAGACTGAGGAACATTACAGACTGAGGAACATTACAGACTGAGGAACATTACATACTGTTGAACGTTACAGACTGAGGAACATTACATACGGCTGAACATTACAGACTGAGGAACATTACATACTGCTGAACATTACAGACTGAGGAACATTACATACTGCTGAACGTTACAGACTGAGGAACATTACATACTGCTGAACATTACAGACTGAGGAACATTACATACTGCTGAACGTTACAGACTGAGGAACATTACATACTGCTGAACATTACAGACTGAGGAACATTACATACTGCTGAACGTTACAGACTGAGGAACATTACATACTGCTGAACATTACAGACTGAGGAACATTACATACTGCTGAACGTTACAGACTGAGGAACATTACATACTGCTGAACATTACAGACTGAGGAACATTACATACTGCTGAACGTTACAGACTGAGGAACATTACATACTGCTGAACATTACAGACTGAGGAACATTACATACTGCTGAACGTTACAGACTGAGGAACATTACATACTGCTGAACGTTACAGACTGTGGAACATTACATACTGCTGAACATTACAGACTGAGGAACATTACATACTGCTGAACATTACAGACTGAGGAACATTACATACTGCTGAACATTACAGACTGAGGAACATTACATACTGCTGAACATTACAGACTGAGGAACATTACATACTGCTGAACATTACAGACTGAGGAACATTACATACTGCTGAACGTTACAGACTGAGGAACATTACATACTGCTGAACGTTACAGACTGAGGAACATTACATACTGCTGAACATTACAGACTGAGGAACATTACATACTGCTGAACGTTACAGACTGAGGAACATTACAGACTGAGGAACATTACAGACTGAGGAACATTACATACTGCTGAACGTTACAGACTGAGGAACATTACATACGGCTGAACATTACAGACTGAGGAACATTACATACTGCTGAACATTACAGACTGAGGAACATTACATACTGCTGAACGTTACAGACTGAGGAACATTACATACTGCTGAACATTACAGACTGAGGAACATTACATACTGCTGAACGTTACAGACTGAGGAACATTACATACTGCTGAACATTACAGACTGAGGAACATTACATACTGCTGAACGTTACAGACTGAGGAACATTACATACTGCTGAACATTACAGACTGCTGAACATTACATACTGCTGAACATTAAAGACTGCTGAATGTTACAGACTGAGGAACATTACAGACTGCTGAACATTACAGACTGAGGAACATTACATACTGCTGAACGTTACAGACTGAGGAACATTACATACTGCTGAACGTTACAGACTGAGGAACATTACATACTGCTGAACGTTACAGACTGAGGAACATTACATACTGCTGAACATTACAGACTGCTGAACATTACAGACTGAGGAACATTACAGACTGAGGAACATTACATACTGCTGAACGTTACAGACTGAGGAACATTACATACTGCTGAACATTACAGACTGAGGAACATTACATACTGCTGAACATTACAGACTGAGGAACATTACATACTGCTGAACATTACAGACTGAGGAACATTACATACTGCTGAACGTTACAGACTGAGGAACATTACATACTGCTGAACGTTACAGACTGAGGAACATTACATACTGCTGAACATTACAGACTGAGGAACATTACATACTGCTGAACATTACAGACTGAGGAACATTACATACTGCTGAACATTACAGACTGAGGAACATTACATACTGCTGAACGTTACAGACTGAGGAACATTACATACTGCTGAACATTACAGACTGAGGAACATTACATACTGCTGAACATTACAGACTGAGGAACATTACATACTGCTGAACATTACAGACTGAGGAACATTACATACTGCTGAACATTACAGACTGAGGAACATTACATACTGCTGAACATTACAGACTGAGGAACATTACAGACTGAGGAACATTACATACTGCTGAACATTACAGACTGAGGAACATTACAGACTGAGGAACATTACATACTGCTGAACGTTACAGACTGAGGAACATTACATACTGCTGAACGTTACAGACTGAGGAACATTACATACTGCTGAACATTACAGACTGCTGAACATTACAGACTGAGGAACATTACAGACTGAGGAACATTACATACTGCTGAACGTTACAGACTGAGGAACATTACATACTGCTGAACATTACAGACTGAGGAACATTACATACTGCTGAACATTACAGACTGAGGAACATTACATACTGCTGAACATTACAGACTGAGGAACATTACATACTGCTGAACGTTACAGACTGAGGAACATTACATACTGCTGAACGTTACAGACTGAGGAACATTACATACTGCTGAACATTACAGACTGAGGAACATTACATACTGCTGAACATTACAGACTGAGGAACATTACATACTGCTGAACATTACAGACTGAGGAACATTACATACTGCTGAACGTTACAGACTGAGGAACATTACATACTGCTGAACATTACAGACTGAGGAACATTACATACTGCTGAACATTACAGACTGAGGAACATTACATACTGCTGAACATTACAGACTGAGGAACATTACATACTGCTGAACATTACAGACTGAGGAACATTACATACTGCTGAACATTACAGACTGAGGAACATTACAGACTGAGGAACATTACATACTGCTGAACATTACAGACTGAGGAACATTACAGACTGAGGAACATTACATACTGCTGAACATTACAGACTGAGGAACATTACAGACTGAGGAACATTACATACTGCTGAACATTACAGACTGAGGAACATTACATACTGAGGAACATTACAGACTGCTGAACGTTACAGACTGAGGAACATTACATACTGCTGAACGTTACAGACTGAGGAACATTACATACTGAGGAACATTACAGACTGCTGAACGTTACAGACTGAGGAACATTACAGACTGAGGAACATTACATACTGCTGAACATTACAGACTGAGGAACATTACATACTGCTGAACATTACAGACTGAGGAACATTACAGACTGAGGAACATTACATACTGCTGAACATTACAGACTGAGGAACATTACATACTGCTGAACATTACAGACTGAGGAACATTACATACTGCTGAACGTTACAGACTGAGGAACATTACATACTGCTGAACATTACAGACTGAGGAACATTACATACTGCTGAACGTTACAGACTGAGGAACATTACAGACTGAGGAACATTACATACTGCTGAACATTACAGACTGAGGAACATTACATACTGCTGAACGTTACAGACTGAGGAACATTACATACTGCTGAACGTTACAGACTGAGGAACATTACATACTGCTGAACATTACAGACTGAGGAACATTACATACTGCTGAACATTACAGACTGAGGAACATTACATACTGCTGAACATTACAGACTGAGGAACATTACATACTGCTGAACATTACAGACTGAGGAACATTACATACTGCTGAACGTTACAGACTGAGGAACATTACATACTGCTGAACGTTACAGACTGAGGAACATTACATACTGCTGAACATTACAGACTGAGGAACATTACATACTGCTGAACGTTACAGACTGAGGAACATTACATACTGCTGAACGTTACAGACTGAGGAACATTACAGACTGAGGAACATTACAGACTGAGGAACATTACATACTGCTGAACGTTACAGACTGAGGAACATTACATACGGCTGAACATTACAGACTGAGGAACATTACATACTGCTGAACATTACAGACTGAGGAACATTACATACTGCTGAACATTACAGACTGAGGAACATTACATACTGCTGAACGTTACAGACTGAGGAACATTACATACTGCTGAACATTACAGACTGAGGAACATTACATACTGCTGAACGTTACAGACTGAGGAACATTACATACTGCTGAACATTACAGACTGAGGAACATTACATACTGCTGAACGTTACAGACTGAGGAACATTACATACTGCTGAACATTACAGACTGAGGAACATTACATACTGCTGAACGTTACAGACTGAGGAACATTACATACTGCTGAACATTACAGACTGAGGAACATTACATACTGCTGAACGTTACAGACTGAGGAACATTACATACTGCTGAACGTTACAGACTGTGGAACATTACATACTGCTGAACATTACAGACTGAGGAACATTACATACTGCTGAACATTACAGACTGAGGAACATTACATACTGCTGAACATTACAGACTGAGGAACATTACATACTGCTGAACGTTACAGACTGAGGAACATTACATACTGCTGAACGTTACAGACTGAGGAACATTACATACTGCTGAACATTACAGACTGAGGAACATTACATACTGCTGAACATTACAGACTGAGGAACATTACATACTGCTGAACGTTACAGACTGAGGAACATTACATACTGCTGAACGTTACAGACTGAGGAACATTACATACTGCTGAACATTACAGACTGAGGAACATTACATACTGCTGAACGTTACAGACTGAGGAACATTACATACTGCTGAACGTTACAGACTGAGGAACATTACAGACTGAGGAACATTACAGACTGAGGAACATTACATACTGCTGAACGTTACAGACTGAGGAACATTACATACGGCTGAACATTACAGACTGAGGAACATTACATACTGCTGAACATTACAGACTGAGGAACATTACATACTGCTGAACGTTACAGACTGAGGAACATTACATACTGCTGAACATTACAGACTGAGGAACATTACATACTGCTGAACGTTACAGACTGAGGAACATTACATACTGCTGAACATTACAGACTGAGGAACATTACATACTGCTGAACGTTACAGACTGAGGAACATTACATACTGCTGAACATTACAGACTGAGGAACATTACATACTGCTGAACGTTACAGACTGAGGAACATTACATACTGCTGAACATTACAGACTGAGGAACATTACATACTGCTGAACGTTACAGACTGAGGAACATTACATACTGCTGAACATTACAGACTGAGGAACATTACATACTGCTGAACGTTACAGACTGAGGAACATTACATACTGCTGAACGTTACAGACTGAGGAACATTACATACTGCTGAACATTACAGACTGAGGAACATTACATACTGCTGAACATTACAGACTGAGGAACATTACATACTGCTGAACATTACAGACTGAGGAACATTACATACTGCTGAACGTTACAGACTGAGGAACATTACATACTGCTGAACGTTACAGACTGAGGAACATTACATACTGCTGAACATTACAGACTGAGGAACATTACATACTGCTGAACATTACAGACTGAGGAACATTACATACTGCTGAACATTACAGACTGAGGAACATTACATACTGCTGAACGTTACAGACTGAGGAACATTACATACTGCTGAACATTACAGACTGAGGAACATTACAGACTGAGGAACATTACATACTGCTGAACATTACAGACTGAGGAACATTACAGACTGAGGAACATTACATACTGCTGAACATTACAGACTGAGGAACATTACAGACTGAGGAACATTACATACTGCTGAACGTTACAGACTGAGGAACATTACATACTGCTGAACATTACAGACTGAGGAACATTACATACTGCTGAACATTACAGACTGAGGAACATTACAGACTGAGGAACATTACATACTGCTGAACATTACAGACTGAGGAACATTACAGACTGAGGAACATTACATACTGCTGAACATTACAGACTGAGGAACATTACAGACTGAGGAACATTACATACTGCTGAACGTTACAGACTGAGGAACATTACATACTGCTGAACGTTACAGACTGAGGAACATTACATACTGCTGAACATTACAGACTGCTGAACATTACAGACTGAGGAACATTACAGACTGAGGAACATTACATACTGCTGAACGTTACAGACTGAGGAACATTACATACTGCTGAACATTACAGACTGAGGAACATTACATACTGCTGAACATTACAGACTGAGGAACATTACATACTGCTGAACATTACAGACTGAGGAACATTACATACTGCTGAACGTTACAGACTGAGGAACATTACATACTGCTGAACGTTACAGACTGAGGAACATTACATACTGCTGAACATTACAGACTGAGGAACATTACATACTGCTGAACATTACAGACTGAGGAACATTACATACTGCTGAACATTACAGACTGAGGAACATTACATACTGCTGAACGTTACAGACTGAGGAACATTACATACTGCTGAACATTACAGACTGAGGAACATTACATACTGCTGAACATTACAGACTGAGGAACATTACATACTGCTGAACATTACAGACTGAGGAACATTACATACTGCTGAACATTACAGACTGAGGAACATTACATACTGCTGAACATTACAGACTGAGGAACATTACAGACTGAGGAACATTACATACTGCTGAACATTACAGACTGAGGAACATTACAGACTGAGGAACATTACATACTGCTGAACATTACAGACTGAGGAACATTACAGACTGAGGAACATTACATACTGCTGAACATTACAGACTGAGGAACATTACATACTGCTGAACATTACAGACTGAGGAACATTACATACTGCTGAACGTTACAGACTGAGGAACATTACATACTGCTGAACATTACAGACTGAGGAACATTACAGACTGAGGAACATTACATACTGCTGAACATTACAGACTGAGGAACATTACAGACTGAGGAACATTACATACTGCTGAACATTACAGACTGAGGAACATTACAGACTGAGGAACATTACATACTGCTGAACGTTACAGACTGAGGAACATTACATACTGCTGAACATTACAGACTGAGGAACATTACATACTGCTGAACATTACAGACTGAGGAACATTACAGACTGAGGAACATTACATACTGCTGAACATTACAGACTGAGGAACATTACAGACTGAGGAACATTACATACTGCTGAACATTACAGACTGAGGAACATTACAGACTGAGGAACATTACATACTGCTGAACGTTACAGACTGAGGAACATTACATACTGCTGAACGTTACAGACTGAGGAACATTACATACTGCTGAACATTACAGACTGCTGAACATTACAGACTGAGGAACATTACAGACTGAGGAACATTACATACTGCTGAACGTTACAGACTGAGGAACATTACATACTGCTGAACATTACAGACTGAGGAACATTACATACTGCTGAACATTACAGACTGAGGAACATTACATACTGCTGAACATTACAGACTGAGGAACATTACATACTGCTGAACGTTACAGACTGAGGAACATTACATACTGCTGAACGTTACAGACTGAGGAACATTACATACTGCTGAACATTACAGACTGAGGAACATTACATACTGCTGAACATTACAGACTGAGGAACATTACATACTGCTGAACATTACAGACTGAGGAACATTACATACTGCTGAACGTTACAGACTGAGGAACATTACATACTGCTGAACATTACAGACTGAGGAACATTACATACTGCTGAACATTACAGACTGAGGAACATTACATACTGCTGAACATTACAGACTGAGGAACATTACATACTGCTGAACATTACAGACTGAGGAACATTACATACTGCTGAACATTACAGACTGAGGAACATTACAGACTGAGGAACATTACATACTGCTGAACATTACAGACTGAGGAACATTACAGACTGAGGAACATTACATACTGCTGAACATTACAGACTGAGGAACATTACAGACTGAGGAACATTACATACTGCTGAACATTACAGACTGAGGAACATTACATACTGAGGAACATTACAGACTGCTGAACGTTACAGACTGAGGAACATTACATACTGCTGAACGTTACAGACTGAGGAACATTACATACTGAGGAACATTACAGACTGCTGAACGTTACAGACTGAGGAACATTACAGACTGAGGAACATTACATACTGCTGAACATTACAGACTGAGGAACATTACATACTGCTGAACATTACAGACTGAGGAACATTACAGACTGAGGAACATTACATACTGCTGAACATTACAGACTGAGGAACATTACATACTGCTGAACATTACAGACTGAGGAACATTACATACTGCTGAACGTTACAGACTGAGGAACATTACATACTGCTGAACATTACAGACTGAGGAACATTACATACTGCTGAACGTTACAGACTGAGGAACATTACAGACTGAGGAACATTACATACTGCTGAACATTACAGACTGAGGAACATTACATACTGCTGAACGTTACAGACTGAGGAACATTACATACTGCTGAACGTTACAGACTGAGGAACATTACATACTGCTGAACATTACAGACTGAGGAACATTACATACTGCTGAACATTACAGACTGAGGAACATTACATACTGCTGAACATTACAGACTGAGGAACATTACATACTGCTGAACATTACAGACTGAGGAACATTACATACTGCTGAACGTTACAGACTGAGGAACATTACATACTGCTGAACGTTACAGACTGAGGAACATTACATACTGCTGAACATTACAGACTGAGGAACATTACATACTGCTGAACGTTACAGACTGAGGAACATTACATACTGCTGAACGTTACAGACTGAGGAACATTACAGACTGAGGAACATTACAGACTGAGGAACATTACATACTGCTGAACGTTACAGACTGAGGAACATTACATACGGCTGAACATTACAGACTGAGGAACATTACATACTGCTGAACATTACAGACTGAGGAACATTACATACTGCTGAACATTACAGACTGAGGAACATTACATACTGCTGAACGTTACAGACTGAGGAACATTACATACTGCTGAACATTACAGACTGAGGAACATTACATACTGCTGAACGTTACAGACTGAGGAACATTACATACTGCTGAACATTACAGACTGAGGAACATTACATACTGCTGAACGTTACAGACTGAGGAACATTACATACTGCTGAACATTACAGACTGAGGAACATTACATACTGCTGAACGTTACAGACTGAGGAACATTACATACTGCTGAACATTACAGACTGAGGAACATTACATACTGCTGAACGTTACAGACTGAGGAACATTACATACTGCTGAACGTTACAGACTGTGGAACATTACATACTGCTGAACATTACAGACTGAGGAACATTACATACTGCTGAACATTACAGACTGAGGAACATTACATACTGCTGAACATTACAGACTGAGGAACATTACATACTGCTGAACGTTACAGACTGAGGAACATTACATACTGCTGAACGTTACAGACTGAGGAACATTACATACTGCTGAACATTACAGACTGAGGAACATTACATACTGCTGAACATTACAGACTGAGGAACATTACATACTGCTGAACGTTACAGACTGAGGAACATTACATACTGCTGAACGTTACAGACTGAGGAACATTACATACTGCTGAACATTACAGACTGAGGAACATTACATACTGCTGAACGTTACAGACTGAGGAACATTACATACTGCTGAACGTTACAGACTGAGGAACATTACAGACTGAGGAACATTACAGACTGAGGAACATTACATACTGCTGAACGTTACAGACTGAGGAACATTACATACGGCTGAACATTACAGACTGAGGAACATTACATACTGCTGAACATTACAGACTGAGGAACATTACATACTGCTGAACGTTACAGACTGAGGAACATTACATACTGCTGAACATTACAGACTGAGGAACATTACATACTGCTGAACGTTACAGACTGAGGAACATTACATACTGCTGAACATTACAGACTGAGGAACATTACATACTGCTGAACGTTACAGACTGAGGAACATTACATACTGCTGAACATTACAGACTGAGGAACATTACATACTGCTGAACGTTACAGACTGAGGAACATTACATACTGCTGAACATTACAGACTGAGGAACATTACATACTGCTGAACGTTACAGACTGAGGAACATTACATACTGCTGAACATTACAGACTGAGGAACATTACATACTGCTGAACGTTACAGACTGAGGAACATTACATACTGCTGAACGTTACAGACTGAGGAACATTACATACTGCTGAACATTACAGACTGAGGAACATTACATACTGCTGAACATTACAGACTGAGGAACATTACATACTGCTGAACATTACAGACTGAGGAACATTACATACTGCTGAACGTTACAGACTGAGGAACATTACATACTGCTGAACGTTACAGACTGAGGAACATTACATACTGCTGAACATTACAGACTGAGGAACATTACATACTGCTGAACATTACAGACTGAGGAACATTACATACTGCTGAACATTACAGACTGAGGAACATTACATACTGCTGAACGTTACAGACTGAGGAACATTACATACTGCTGAACATTACAGACTGAGGAACATTACATACTGCTGAACATTACAGACTGAGGAACATTACATACTGCTGAACATTACAGACTGAGGAACATTACATACTGCTGAACATTACAGACTGAGGAACATTACATACTGCTGAACATTACAGACTGAGGAACATTACAGACTGAGGAACATTACATACTGCTGAACATTACAGACTGAGGAACATTACAGACTGAGGAACATTACATACTGCTGAACATTACAGACTGAGGAACATTACAGACTGAGGAACATTACATACTGCTGAACATTACAGACTGAGGAACATTACATACTGAGGAACATTACAGACTGCTGAACGTTACAGACTGAGGAACATTACATACTGCTGAACGTTACAGACTGAGGAACATTACATACTGAGGAACATTACATACTGCTGAACGTTACAGACTGAGGAACATTACATACTGAGGAACATTACAGACTGCTGAACGTTACAGACTGAGGAACATTACAGACTGAGGAACATTACATACTGCTGAACATTACAGACTGAGGAACATTACATACTGCTGAACATTACAGACTGAGGAACATTACAGACTGAGGAACATTACATACTGCTGAACATTACAGACTGAGGAACATTACATACTGCTGAACGTTACAGACTGAGGAACATTACATACTGCTGAACATTACAGACTGAGGAACATTACATACTGCTGAACGTTACAGACTGAGGAACATTACAGACTGAGGAACATTACATACTGCTGAACATTACAGACTGAGGAACATTACATACTGCTGAACGTTACAGACTGAGGAACATTACATACTGCTGAACGTTACAGACTGAGGAACATTACATACTGCTGAACATTACAGACTGAGGAACATTACATACTGCTGAACATTACAGACTGAGGAACATTACATACTGCTGAACATTACAGACTGAGGAACATTACATACTGCTGAACGTTACAGACTGAGGAACATTACATACTGCTGAACGTTACAGACTGAGGAACATTACATACTGCTGAACATTACAGACTGAGGAACATTACATACTGCTGAACATTACAGACTGAGGAACATTACATACTGCTGAACGTTACAGACTGAGGAACATTACATACTGCTGAACGTTACAGACTGAGGAACATTACAGACTGAGGAACATTACAGACTGAGGAACATTACATACTGCTGAACGTTACAGACTGAGGAACATTACATACGGCTGAACATTACAGACTAAGGAACATTACATACTGCTGAACATTACAGACTGAGGAACATTACATACTGCTGAACGTTACAGACTGAGGAACATTACATACTGCTGAACATTACAGACTGAGGAACATTACATACTGCTGAACGTTACAGACTGAGGAACATTACATACTGCTGAACGTTACAGACTGAGGAACATTACATACTGCTGAACGTTAGAGACTGAGGAACATTACATACTGCTGAACATTACAGACTGAGGAACATTACAGACTGAGGAACATTACAGACTGAGGAACATTACATACTGCTGAACGTTACAGACTGAGGAACATTACATACGGCTGAACATTACAGACTGAGGAACATTACATACTGCTGAACATTACAGACTGAGGAACATTACATACTGCTGAACGTTACAGACTGAGGAACATTACATACTGCTGAACATTACAGACTGAGGAACATTACATACTGCTGAACGTTACAGACTGAGGAACATTACATACTGCTGAACATTACAGACTGAGGAACATTACATACTGCTGAACGTTACAGACTGAGGAACATTACATACTGCTGAACATTACAGACTGAGGAACATTACATACTGCTGAACGTTACAGACTGAGGAACATTACATACTGCTGAACATTACAGACTGAGGAACATTACATACTGCTGAACGTTACAGACTGAGGAACATTACATACTGCTGAACATTACAGACTGAGGAACATTACATACTGCTGAACGTTACAGACTGAGGAACATTACATACTGCTGAACGTTACAGACTGAGGAACATTACATACTGCTGAACATTACAGACTGAGGAACATTACATACTGCTGAACATTACAGACTGAGGAACATTACAGACTGCTGAACATTACAGACTGAGGAACATTACATACTGCTGAACGTTACAGACTGAGGAACATTACATACTGCTGAACGTTACAGACTGAGGAACATTACATACTGCTGAACGTTACAGACTGAGGAACATTACATACTGCTGAACATTACAGACTGCTGAACATTACAGACTGAGGAACATTACAGACTGAGGAACATTACATACTGCTGAACGTTACAGACTGAGGAACATTACATACTGCTGAACATTACAGACTGAGGAACATTACATACTGCTGAACGTTACAGACTGAGGAACATTACATACTGCTGAACGTTACAGACTGAGGAACAATACATACTGCTGAACATTACAGACTGAGGAACATTACATACTGCTGAACATTACAGACTGAGGAACATTACAGACTGCTGAACATTACAGACTGAGGAACATTACATACTGCTGAACGTTACAGACTGAGGAACATTACATACTGCTGAACGTTACAGACTGAGGAACATTACATACTGCTGAACGTTACAGACTGAGGAACATTACATACTGCTGAACATTACAGACTGCTGAACATTACATACTGCTGAACATTACAGACTGCTGAATGTTACAGACTGAGGAACATTACAGACTGAGGAACATTACAGACTGAGGAACATTACAGACTGAGGAACATTACATACTGCTGAACATTACAGACTGAGGAACATTACATACTGCTGAACATTACAGACTGAGGAACATTACATACTGCTGAACATTACAGACTGAGGAACATTACATACTGCTGAACATTACAGACTGAGGAACATTACATACTGCTGAACATTACAGACTGAGGAACATTACATACTGCTGAACATTACAGACTGAGGAACATTACATACTGCTGAATGTTAACGACTGAGGAAAATTACATACTGCTGAACGTTACAGACTGAGGAACATTACATACTGATGAACGTTACAGACTGAGGAACATTACATACTGCTGAACATTACAGACTGAGGAACATTACATACTGCTGAACATTACAGACTGAGGAACATTACATACTGCTGAACGTTACAGACTGAGGAACATTAAATACTGCTGAACATTACAGACTGAGGAACATTACATACTGCTGAATGTTACAGACTGAGGAACATTACATAGTGCTGAACGTTACAGACTGAGGAACATTACATACTGCTGAACATTACAGACTGAGGAACATTACATACTGCTGAACGTTACAGACTGAGGAACATTACATACTGCTGAACATTACAGACTTAGGAACATTACATACTGCTGAACATTACAGACTGAGGAACATTACATACTGCTGAACGTTACAGACTGAGGAACATTACATACTGCTGAACATTACAGACTGAGGAACATTACATACTGCTGAACATTACAGACTGAGGAACATTACATACTGCTGAACATTACAGACTGAGGAACATTACATACTGCTGAACATTACAGACTGAGGAACATTACATACTGATGAACGTTACAGACTGAGGAACATTACATACTGCTGAACATTACAGACTGAGGAACATTACATACTGCTGAACATTACAGACTGAGGAACATTACAGACTGAGGAACATTACAGACTGAGGAACATTACAGACTGCTGAACATTACAGACTGAGGAACATTACATACTGCTGAACATTACAGACTGAGGAACATTACATACTGCTGAACATTACAGACTGAGGAACATTACATACTGCTGAACATTACAGACTGAGGAACATTACATACTGCTGAACGTTACAGACTGAGGAACATTACATACTGCTGAACATTACAGACTGAGGAACATTACATACTGCTGAACGTTACAGACTGATGAACATTACATACTGCTGAACATTACAGACTGAGGAACATTACATACTGCTGAACATTACAGACTGAGGAACATTACATACTGCTGAACATTACAGACTGAGGAACATTACATACTGCTGAACATTACAGACTGAGAAACATTACATACTGCTGAACATTACAGACTGAGGAACATTACATACTGCTGAACATTACAGACTGAGGAACATTACATACTGCTGAACATTACAGACTGAGGAACATTACATACTGCTGAACGTTACAGACTGAGGAACATTACATACTGCTGAACATTACAGACTGAGGAACATTACATACTGCTGAACGTTACAGACTGAGGAACATTACATACTGCTGAACATTACAGACTGAGGAACATTACATACTGCTGAACGTTACAGACTGAGGAACATTACATACTGCTGAACATTACAGACTGAGGAACATTACATACTGCTGAACGTTACAGACTGAGGAACATTACATACTGCTGAACGTTACAGACTGAGGAACATTACATACTGCTGAACATTACAGACTGAGGAACATTACATACTGCTGAACATTACAGACTGAGGAACATTACATACTGCTGAACATTACAGACTGAGGAACATTACATACTGCTGAACGTTACAGACTGAGGAACATTACATACTGCTGAACGTTACAGACTGAGGAACATTACATACTGCTGAACGTTACAGACTGAGGAACATTACATACTGCTGAACATTACAGACTGCTGAACATTACAGACTGAGGAACATTACAGACTGAGGAACATTACATACTGCTGAACGTTACAGACTGAGGAACATTACATACTGCTGAACATTACAGACTGAGGAACATTACATACTGCTGAACGTTACAGACTGAGGAACATTACATACTGCTGAACGTTACAGACTGAGGAACATTACATACTGCTGAACGTTACAGACTGAGGAACATTACATACTGCTGAACATTACAGACTGCTGAACATTACAGACTGAGGAACATTACAGACTGAGGAACATTACATACTGCTGAACGTTACAGACTGAGGAACATTACATACTGCTGAACATTACAGACTGAGGAACATTACAGACTGAGGAACATTACAGACTGAGGAACATTACAGACTGAGGAACATTACATACTGCTGAACATTACAGACTGAGGAACATTACATACTGCTGAACATTACAGACTGAGGAACATTACATACTGCTGAACATTACAGACTGAGGAACATTACATACTGCTGAACATTACAGACTGAGGAACATTACATACTGCTGAACGTTACAGACTGAGGAACATTACATACTGCTGAACGTTACAGACTGAGGAACATTACATACTGCTGAACATTACAGACTGCTGAACATTACAGACTGAGGAACATTACAGACTGAGGAACATTACATACTGCTGAACGTTACAGACTGAGGAACATTACATACTGCTGAACGTTACAGACTGAGGAACATTACATACTGCTGAACATTACAGACTGAGGAACATTACAGACTGAGGAACATTACAGACTGAGGAACATTACAGACTGAGGAACATTACATACTGCTGAACATTACAGACTGAGGAACATTACATACTGCTGAACATTACAGACTGAGGAACATTACATACTGCTGAACATTACAGACTGAGGAACATTACATACTGCTGAACATTACAGACTGAGGAACATTACATACTGCTGAACATTACAGACTGAGGAACATTACATACTGCTGAACATTACAGACTGAGGAACATTACATACTGCTGAATGTTACAGACTGAGGAACATTACATACTGCTGAACGTTACAGACTGAGGAACATTACATACTGATGAACGTTACAGACTGAGGAACATTACATACTGCTGAACATTACAGACTGAGGAACATTACATACTGCTGAACATTACAGACTGAGGAACATTACATACTGCTGAACGTTACAGACTGAGGAACATTAAATACTGCTGAACATTACAGACTGAGGAACATTACATACTGCTGAACGTTACAGACTGAGGAACATTACATAGTGCTGAACGTTACAGACTGAGGAACATTACATACTGCTGAACATTACAGACTGAGGAACATTACATACTGCTGAACGTTACAGACTGAGGAACATTACATACTGCTGAACATTACAGACTTAGGAACATTACATACTGCTGAACATTACAGACTGAGGAACATTACATACTGCTGAACGTTACAGACTGAGGAACATTACATACTGCTGAACATTACAGACTGAGGAACATTACATACTGCTGAACATTACAGACTGAGGAACATTACATACTGCTGAACATTACAGACTGAGGAACATTACATACTGCTGAACATTACAGACTGAGGAACATTACATACTGATGAACGTTACAGACTGAGGAACATTACATACTGCTGAACATTACAGACTGAGGAACATTACATACTGCTGAACATTACAGACTGAGGAACATTACAGACTGAGGAACATTACAGACTGAGGAACATTACAGACTGCTGAACATTACAGACTGAGGAACATTACATACTGCTGAACATTACAGACTGAGGAACATTACATACTGCTGAACATTACAGACTGAGGAACATTACATACTGCTGAACATTACAGACTGAGGAACATTACATACTGCTGAACGTTACAGACTGAGGAACATTACATACTGCTGAACATTACAGACTGAGGAACATTACATACTGCTGAACGTTACAGACTGATGAACATTACATACTGCTGAACATTACAGACTGAGGAACATTACATACTGCTGAACATTACAGACTGAGGAACATTACATACTGCTGAACATTACAGACTGAGGAACATTACATACTGCTGAACATTACAGACTGAGAAACATTACATACTGCTGAACATTACAGACTGAGGAACATTACATACTGCTGAACATTACAGACTGAGGAACATTACATACTGCTGAACATTACAGACTGAGGAACATTACATACTGCTGAACGTTACAGACTGAGGAACATTACATACTGCTGAACATTACAGACTGAGGAACATTACATACTGCTGAACGTTACAGACTGAGGAACATTACATACTGCTGAACATTACAGACTGAGGAACATTACATACTGCTGAACGTTACAGACTGAGGAACATTACATACTGCTGAACATTACAGACTGAGGAACATTACATACTGCTGAACGTTACAGACTGAGGAACATTACATACTGCTGAACGTTACAGACTGAGGAACATTACATACTGCTGAACATTACAGACTGAGGAACATTACATACTGCTGAACATTACAGACTGAGGAACATTACAGACTGCTGAACATTACAGACTGAGGAACATTACATACTGCTGAACGTTACAGACTGAGGAACATTACATACTGCTGAACATTACAGACTGCTGAACATTACAGACTGAGGAACATTACAGACTGAGGAACATTACATACTGCTGAACGTTACAGACTGAGGAACATTACATACTGCTGAACATTACAGACTGAGGAACATTACATACTGCTGAACGTTACAGACTGAGGAACATTACATACTGCTGAACGTTACAGACTGAGGAACATTACATACTGCTGAACGTTACAGACTGAGGAACATTACATACTGCTGAACATTACAGACTGAGGAACATTACAGACTGCTGAACATTACAGACTGAGGAACATTACATACTGCTGAACGTTACAGACTGAGGAACATTACATACTGCTGAACGTTACAGACTGAGGAACATTACATACTGCTGAACGTTACAGACTGAGGAACATTACATACTGCTGAACATTACAGACTGCTGAACATTACATACTGCTGAACATTACAGACTGCTGAATGTTACAGACTGAGGAACATTACAGACTGAGGAACATTACAGACTGAGGAACATTACAGACTGAGGAACATTACATACTGCTGAACATTACAGACTGAGGAACATTACATACTGCTGAACATTACAGACTGAGGAACATTACATACTGCTGAACATTACAGACTGAGGAACATTACATACTGCTGAACATTACAGACTGAGGAACATTACATACTGCTGAACATTACAGACTGAGGAACATTACATACTGCTGAACATTACAGACTGAGGAACATTACATACTGCTGAATGTTACAGACTGAGGAACATTACATACTGCTGAACGTTACAGACTGAGGAACATTACATACTGATGAACGTTACAGACTGAGGAACATTACATACTGCTGAACATTACAGACTGAGGAACATTACATACTGCTGAACATTACAGACTGAGGAACATTACATACTGCTGAAAGTTACAGACTGAGGAACATTAAATACTGCTGAACATTACAGACTGAGGAACATTACATACTGCTGAATGTTACAGACTGAGGAACATTACATAGTGCTGAACGTTACAGACTGAGGAACATTACATACTGCTGAACATTACAGACTGAGGAACATTACATACTGCTGAACGTTACAGACTGAGGAACATTACATACTGCTGAACATTACAGACTTAGGAACATTACATACTGCTGAACATTACAGACTGAGGAACATTACATACTGCTGAACGTTACAGACTGAGGAACATTACATACTGCTGAACATTACAGACTGAGGAACATTACATACTGCTGAACATTACAGACTGAGGAACATTACATACTGCTGAACATTACAGACTGAGGAACATTACATACTGCTGAACATTACAGACTGAGGAACATTACATACTGATGAACGTTACAGACTGAGGAACATTACATACTGCTGAACATTACAGACTGAGGAACATTACATACTGCTGAACATTACAGACTGAGGAACATTACAGACTGAGGAACATTACAGACTGAGGAACATTACAGACTGCTGAACATTACAGACTGAGGAACATTACATACTGCTGAACATTACAGACTGAGGAACATTACATACTGCTGAACATTACAGACTGAGGAACATTACATACTGCTGAACATTACAGACTGAGGAACATTACATACTGCTGAACGTTACAGACTGAGGAACATTACATACTGCTGAACATTACAGACTGAGGAACATTACATACTGCTGAACGTTACAGACTGATGAACATTACATACTGCTGAACATTACAGACTGAGGAACATTACATACTGCTGAACATTACAGACTGAGGAACATTACATATTGCTGAACATTACAGACTGAGGAACATTACATACTGCTGAACATTACAGACTGAGAAACATTACATACTGCTGAACATTACAGACTGAGGAACATTACATACTGCTGAACATTACAGACTGAGGAACATTACATACTGCTGAACGTTACAGACTGAGGAACATTACATACTGCTGAACGTTACAGACTGATGAACATTACATACTGCTGAACATTACAGACTGAGGAACATTACATACTGCTGAACATTACATACTGCTGAACATTACAGACTGAGGAACATTACATACTGCTGAACGTTACAGACTGAGGAACATTACATACTGCTGAACGTTACAGACTGAGGAACATTACATACTGCTGAACGTTACAGACTGAGGAACATTACATACTGCTGAACGTTACAGACTGAGGAACATTACATACTGCTGAACATTACAGACTGAGGAACATTACATACTGCTGAACGTTACAGACTGAGGAACATTACATACTGCTGAACATTACAGACTGAGGAACATTACATACTGCTGAACATTACAGACTGAGGAACATTACAGACTGAGGAACATTACATACTGCTGAACATTACAGACTGAGGAACATTACAGACTGAGGAATGTTACATACTGCTGAACGTTACAGACTGAGGAACATTACATACTGCTGAACATTACAGACTGAGGAACATTACAGACTGAGGAACATTACATACTGCTGAATGTTACAGACTGAGGAACATTACACACTGCTGAACGTTACAGACTGAGGAACATTACATACTGCTGAACGTTACAGACTGAGGAACATTACATACTGCTGAACATTACAGACTGAGGAACATTACATACTGCTGAACATTACAGACTGAGGAACATTACATACTGCTGAACATTACATACTGCTGAACGTTACAGACTGAGGAACATTACATACTGCTGAACGTTACAGACTGAGGAACATTACATACTGCTGAACATTACAGACTGAGGAACATTACATACTGCTGAACATTACATACTGCTGAACATTACAGACTGAGGAACATTACATACTGCTGAACATTACAGACTGAGGAACATTACATACTGCTGAACATTACAGACTGAGGAACATTACATACTGCTGAACGTTACAGACTGAGGAACATTACATACTGATGAATGTTACAGACTGAGGAACATTACATACTGCTGAACATTACAGACTGAGGAACATTACATACTGCTGAACATTACAGACTGAGGAACATTACATACTGCTGAACATTACAGACTGAGGAACATTACATACTGCTGAACGTTACAGACTGAGGAACATTACATACTGCTGAACATTACAGACTGAGGAACATTACATACTGCTGAACATTACAGACTGAGGAACATTACATACTGCTGAACATTACAGACTGAGGAACATTACATACTGCTGAACGTTACAGACTGAGGAACATTACATACTGCTGAACATTACAGACTGAGGAACATTACATACTGCTGAACGTTACAGACTGAGGAACATTACATACTGAGGAACATTACATACTGCTGAACATTACAGACTGAGGAACATTACAGACTGAGGAACATTACAGACTGAGGAACATTACATACTGCTGAACATTACAGACTGAGGAACATTACATACTGCTGAACGTCACAGACTGAGGAACATTACATACTGCTGAACGTTACAGACTGAGGAACATTACATACTGCTGAACGTTACAGACTGAGGAACATTACATACTGCTGAACATTACAGACTGAGGAACATTACATACTGCTGAACATTACAGACTGAGAAACATTACATACTGCTGAACGTTACAGACTGATGAACATTACATACTGCTGAACATTACAGACTGAGGAACATTACATACTGCTGAACATTACATACTGCTGAACATTACAGACTGAGGAACATTACATACTGCTGAACATTACAGACTGAGGAACATTACATACTGCTGAACATTACAGACTGAGGAACATTACATACTGCTGAATGTTACAGACTGAGGAACATTACATACTGATGAATGTTACAGACTGAGGAACATTACATACTGCTGAACATTACAGACTGAGGAACATTACATACTGCTGAACATTACAGACTGAGGAACATTACATACTGCTGAACATTACAGACTGAGGAACATTACATACTGCTGAACGTTACAGACTGAGGAACATTACATACTGCTGAACATTACAGACTGAGGAACATTACATACTGCTGAACATTACAGACTGAGGAACATTACATACTGCTGAACATTACAGACTGAGGAACATTACATACTGCTGAACGTTACAGACTGAGGAACATTACATACTGCTGAACATTACAGACTGAGGAACATTACATACTGCTGAACGTTACAGACTGAGGAACATTACATACTGAGGAACATTACATACTGCTGAACATTACAGACTGAGGAACATTACAGACTGAGGAACATTACAGACTGAGGAACATTACATACTGCTGAACATTACAGACTGAGGAACATTACATACTGCTGAACGTCACAGACTGAGGAACATTACATACTGCTGAACGTTACAGACTGAGGAACATTACATACTGCTGAACATTACAGACTGAGGAACATTACATACTGAGGAACATTACATACTGCTGAACGTTACAGACTGAGGAACATTACATACTGCTGAACGTTACAGACTGAGGAACATTACATACTGCTGAATGTTACAGACTGAGGAACATTACATACTGCTGAACATTACAGACTGAGGAACATTACATACTGCTGAACATTACAGACTGAGGAACATTACATACTGCTGAACATTACAGACTGAGGAACATTACATACTGCTGAACATTACAGACTGAGGAACATTACAGACTGAGGAACATTACATACTGCTGAACATTACATACTGCTGAACGTTACAGACTGAGGAACATTACATACTGCTGAACATTACAGACTGAGGAACATTACAGACTGAGGAACATTACATACTGCTGAACATTACAGACTGAGGAACATTACATACTGCTGAACATTACAGACTGAGGAACATTACATACTGCTGAACGTCACAGACTGAGGAACATTACATACTGCTGAACATTACAGACTGAGGAACATTACATACTGCTGAACATTACAGACTAAGGAACATTACATACTGCTGAACGTCACAGACTGAGGAACATTACATACTGCTGAACATTACAGACTGAGGAACATTACATACTGCTGAACATTACAGACTGAGGAACATTACATACTGCTGAACATTACAGACTGAGGAACATTACATACTGCTGAACATTACAGACTGAGGAACATTACATACTGCTGAACATTACATACTGCTGAACATTACATACTGCTGAACATTACAGACTGAGGAACATTACATACTGCTGAACATTACAGACTGAGGAACATTACATACTGCTGAACATTACAGACTGAGGAACATTACATACTGAGGAACATTACATACTGCTGAACATTACAGACTGAGGAACATTACATACTGCTGAACATTACAGACTGAGGAACATTACATACTGCTGAACATTACAGACTGAGGAACATTACATACTGCTGAACATTACAGACTGAGGAACATTACATACTGCTGAACATTACAGACTGAGGAACATTACATACTGCTGAACATTACAGACTGAGGAACATTACATACTGCTGAACGTTACAGACTGAGGAACATTACATACTGCTGAACATTACAGACTGAGGAACATTACATACTGCTGAACATTACAGACTGAGAAACATTACATACTGCTGAACGTTACAGACTGATGAACATTACATACTGCTGAACATTACAGACTGAGGAACATTACATACTGCTGAACATTACATACTGCTGAACATTACAGACTGAGGAACATTACATACTGCTGAACATTACAGACTGAGGAACATTACATACTGCTGAACATTACAGACTGAGGAACATTACATACTGCTGAACGTTACAGACTGAGGAACATTACATACTGATGAATGTTACAGACTGAGGAACATTACATACTGCTGAACATTACAGACTGAGGAACATTACATACTGCTGAACATTACAGACTGAGGAACATTACATACTGCTGAACATTACAGACTGAGGAACATTACATACTGCTGAACGTTACAGACTGAGGAACATTACATACTGCTGAACATTACAGACTGAGGAACATTACATACTGCTGAACATTACAGACTGAGGAACATTACATACTGCTGAACATTACAGACTGAGGAACATTACATACTGCTGAACGTTACAGACTGAGGAACATTACATACTGCTGAACATTACAGACTGAGGAACATTACATACTGCTGAACGTTACAGACTGAGGAACATTACATACTGAGGAACATTACATACTGCTGAACATTACAGACTGAGGAACATTACAGACTGAGGAACATTACAGACTGAGGAACATTACATACTGCTGAACATTACAGACTGAGGAACATTACATACTGCTGAACGTCACAGACTGAGGAACATTACATACTGCTGAACGTTACAGACTGAGGAACATTACATACTGCTGAACATTACAGACTGAGGAACATTACATACTGAGGAACATTACATACTGCTGAACGTTACAGACTGAGGAACATTACATACTGCTGAACGTTACAGACTGAGGAACATTACATACTGCTGAATGTTACAGACTGAGGAACATTACATACTGCTGAACATTACACACTGAGGAACATTACATACTGCTGAACATTACAGACTGAGGAACATTACATACTGCTGAACATTACAGACTGAGGAACATTACATACTGCTGAACATTACAGACTGAGGAACATTACAGACTGAGGAACATTACATACTGCTGAACATTACATACTGCTGAACGTTACAGACTGAGGAACATTACATACTGCTGAACATTACAGACTGAGAACATTACAGAACATTACATACCGCTGAACATTACAGACTGAGGAACATTACATACTGCTGAACATTACAGACTGAGGAACATTACATACTGCTGAACGTCACAGACTGAGGAACATTACATACTGCTGAACATTACAGACTGAGGAACATTACATACTGCTGAACATTACAGACTAAGGAACATTACATACTGCTGAACGTCACAGACTGAGGAACATTACATACTGCTGAACATTACAGACTGAGGAACATTACATACTGCTGAACATTACAGACTGAGGAACATTACATACTGCTGAACATTACAGACTGAGGAACATTACATACTGCTGAACATTACAGACTGAGGAACATTACATACTGCTGAACATTACAGACTGAGGAACATTACATACTGCTGAACATTACATACTGCTGAACATTACATACTGCTGAACATTACAGACTGAGGAACATTACATACTGCTGAACATTACAGACTGAGGAACATTACATACTGCTGAACATTACAGACTGAGGAACATTACATACTGAGGAACATTACATACTGCTGAACATTACAGACTGAGGAACATTACATACTGCTGAACATTACAGACTGAGGAACATTACATACTGCTGAACATTACAGACTGAGGAACATTACATACTGCTGAACATTACAGACTGAGGAACATTACATACTGCTGAACGTTACAGACTGAGGAACATTACATACTGCTGAACATTACAGACTGAGAAACATTACATATGTCGTGGAAAATCATTTTCAAATACAACGCTTACCAGAACTTTTAAAATCAAACATGCTCTTTATTACAACTGTACAGCCCACTGGCATGTCCCTGCGGAACACACCCCGCGGAACACACACTCTCTCAGAACTCCAGCTACTCTATTTATACACACATAGTATTGTCCGTCCCCTATGAAGTTATTCACCACCATCTGCTTTCAATTTGTTTATAATAGTGGCTGGACCCTTTATCCCAGTGTGTCCAATTACCTCTAGGCGCCACTCTGTCTGACATGTATGTTTGTAATAGAATTGTCAGACCATATGTCTAGTGTCCAATTGCTTTTAGGCGCCACTCTGTCTGACATGTATGTCAGCACAATGGAGAATCTACAAGGGTCAGAGGGTCAGAACGTCCCTTAGTAGACCTCCATCACCACGGTCCCATGACCCATGTTAACATGTGGTTCGTTACTTTAATGTTCAGCTATCTTTTATATTTATATTTTATCCATGTATCTTATGTTACCACTACACTACTACACCATCTGCTAATCTTTGGTTTCCTGTATTTACCAGAATGGCAAATGCACTCACATCTGCTCTCTTATACTACCTTCCAGTATACTCCTGTCTACTGTCCAACAGTGTGATATCTACCCACATATGTCACCTACTCCTACATAATCCCTCCTCTTGAGGGTATTAACCTCAAAAACCATACTAAAAATGACATATAGAGAGTAGATATCAATACCAACAATTGACTAAAACATTATCAAAATAAAGCTTACAAATCACTTGTACCAAACATCTCAAATTATTAAAACTAAAATAGGAGTACAAAATCCAATTAGAAACATTAATAAAAACCGAACTAGACCAAACATCTCCAGTTGACATAAGAGTAAAAGATCTAATTAGAAACATTAATAAAAAATAAAAATAATACAATGAATATAATAAGAACTTGAATGAGAAAATCAAAGACCTACATGCAGTTTCAAAAGAAAATTGACACAACATCATTCTAAATTTAAGCATTTCAACATGATCCTCCTTGCAGACATGAATTTGGAAATACAGCATAGACAGGTAGAACATCCTTACAAAAATCATGGCAAGCATAACCACCTCCAGGAACTACTCTATATAGACAGTTTGGATTCCCAAAGGGGCAGTCCAAAGGTCCACCGACCGCATTACAAGGCTTTCCATACTTATTAGTATACTTGCCTGGGCTACTCGGTACAGGATCAATCACCACAGGAGGGTCATCTCTCCTTACAGACATCTATTTAACTGTTGTCTGAACCACAATTGACTTTACCAGGGGTATAACACAACAAAATGCAATACCCAAAGCCAACAACCCTCCTCCCAACATGATGGTCATCCTAGCAAACACGACACAAACTCCACCCTTCTCCACTAAGAGCCAATTAAGTATAGTTAATGAATCCCTGTTGATTATATCATATATAATTAATCCATTCTAAGTTCATATTTGGTGTTATCCACAGAAATATAGATTCAAATCCTGATTTAACCTCCTCTCTGGCCTTGAAATCCCTAAGTAGACCTCTAAGCAGTCCAATTGCATTAAGGTATACCTCAGGATCCTTATCATAAACCCTTTTAACTCTAGGTTTTAACATAGTCATCATGGAGTGATTCAATAATAGTAACCTATTTAATTGCTCTAACTAAGGCACAAAGACCAATCCATCCATCAGGCAATACATTCAACAGTTAGTTTTTTCCACACATCCAGAAACTATCAGCAATACCTCTGTCTTGATTTTTCAACATATTAAGAGATGGCGCAACCTGAGTTATGTGACCACACAACCCTTTATCATTATTTTTACGAACTCCCACATTCTCTTAATACCCCAATAGTATCACATTCTACAGTGGTGTTTCCTACATCAATTCCTTCGGTGTCATGGCTGTAAAAACATTCATATTTTCCTTTAACCACGGTACCTCTGTCTAATTGAGGTACATTTAATTCAGTTCTAATATTATAGGCAACACAATCATTGTCTCCCAACATGGTCTCATTCAACATAGTTTTACCCCTAGTACTTACCCAGAACAATCCTACATTTTATGTCACACAAGGGAATAGAATACTTTCTATTGGTATAATAGTCATTTTTACAACTTACACAGTTTTTACATGATGCTGGTTCAGAGACTATTAAAA
Source organism: Salvelinus alpinus (assembly GCF_045679555.1). Lineage (NCBI taxonomy): Eukaryota > Metazoa > Chordata > Actinopteri > Salmoniformes > Salmonidae > Salvelinus > Salvelinus alpinus. The sequence continues at coordinate 48,899,790 of NC_092109.1, forward strand.
GATCAGACAAAGGTGATTTTCTTCACAAAATACAATTGTCCATTCTGTGTCTGTTTGCCATATACTTAGCCCATTCGTATCACTCCTTCTTCACTACTTCTTCTCATGTAGTGTCCTTGAGTGGTTCTGATTCTGATATATCTAATTCTGTTGCTTTTTCAATGTTCTTATCTTGAGGTAGATCATTAGAGTTTATCAGAAAGTTTCAAATATCAGTAAAAACTCTCCTGACTGATGTCTCAGGTTGCTTTGTTGGCACGGTGGTCTGCTTGGTAAGGGCAGTCGATGTCATCTAGTGGTAGCTACTGTGGTCGTCACAGCAGCCGCCACCCTTGTTGTTGTCACAGGTTCTTCCTGTTCAGGTGCAGGGGTAGGTCTTCACCTTCCACTGGTTCAATCTTGTTCATGATGAGCACCTACTCGTCTTTTTCTTTGATTCATGTCAGGTCACATCCTTTCGGGTCCCAAACGACTTCTCCCTTTGTTTGGTGATGTGTCCATCCACAGAGTGCAATCTCCGATAAGGGTTTGATCCTTATGATTGAGATAGACTTCAGTTCTCCTGCTTCTGTTATACATTGAGGTGGAACATAGATTCTAACCTTGTCAGTCTTTTTGGATTGTTCGGCTGATTCCATTCTTCTCTTCCTGCTCCCACCATACATCTTGATTGTGCATTAGTCTGTTGTTTCTATACTAGCATTCACTGTTGCTTCTATTATGTCAATGTCATTATTCTTTTGTTGTTCTAACATCAATTGTCTGTAAAGGAGGCCATTCAAAAGTTTAAAAGTCAATTGTGGGGTAATCCCCATTTTCTTCAGCTTGCGGGACTTTTCCTCCTCTTTCTTCACCTGAAGCTCCCTCCTCAGGCCGGACTTAGCTTCCATCTGGAAGGGTTTCAATTTTAGGAAAGAAACGTTCTTATTCTGTTCCTTGTGAGGCCTCTCCTCCTCTTCTGGGTGCATTAGTCGGTGCACGTGTCATATTTTGGCTTTCACTTGATTTACTGTTTTCTTGGCTCCTCCCTGGCATCTCAATCGTTTCCGCTGCTCCTGCTCCCTCCAGGCTCCCTCCTGGTGAATCAGCATCCTCAGTGTCCTCATCTCTATGTGGTTGTATCCTTCTCTCTGTTGGGACTCAGCTGCAGTGGTTCAGATAGTACCACGTCTGGCTTCTTTTCACTTGGACGGCCGTTCTTGTTGCTTTGGCCACCTCATAGGGTCCATCTCTCCTCGGTTGATCCCACTTCCTCCGGATCCCTCCAACGTGGACTAGATCTCCTGGTACCACTGAGAGAGGTCCTTCTGGTCCCCTTGGATCATCAGACGCAGAACCTCTCATCCTGGTTCAGGTTTCTGCCTACTTTCTGTGAAGCATTCATACTTAGAGACTTATGGCCTCTGTTCTAAGATTGCACCATACATCCTCTTACTTCCATCACTCATCACACAACAAACAGACATTCCAGCTGAAGCTGGCGAACCCCTCTCCTTCTGGTTTCCTAAACATAAGACTTGGAAAACAACAGACAAAACATAACAGCATTGACAATGTTGTGTGTTATGCATAAATATATTCATGCAAACTGAAATCTGAGACCATGACAATTCCCACTCTCTCTTTACCTGACTCTATGCCTCCAGGATACTTTTCTGCTGGACTCCACAAAAATAAAAGCCCTAAAAAGCTTCCTCATGCTTCCACCCAGTCTTCCCCTTTCGGCCACAGGTTCTGAGAGGTGTTCCCAAATCATGTCATTTTTACTTAGTTTCCCATCTACTCCATTTCAACTGATAATCATGTGCATAACCTACAATTAACATTCTCTCTTCTTGAATTAATTCAACACTGTATATGCTTTCATATCAATCCCTTTAACATGTTTGTTTAGAGTATAATATCCTATCATCCATTCTCTTTAACATGATGTATTAAGAATAAAACAAGTAGCCTCCAAACTCAACCCAGTATGTCTATAGTGGAATCTAATCTCTCTCTCTTTCTCTCTCTGATTCCACATCCTCTGTCATGGTGTTTTCAAGCTCACCCATTATTCAGCTGGACCTTACTTCTCGTGAGACTTATGCACCCACCAAAGAGAGACATGAAGAATTTTACCACTGCAGTGTTGTAAGAAGTATACCACCAGCCTGGTGTATCTTGATGTACACTCAATCTCCAGAATGCAGCCCAAGCCCTTCCATTTCTGGCTGTTTTTTCCTGAGGACATACACACTAACACATGGGTTATTCCCTGACAACAGACTTCCTTCTTATAGCAAGATCACTAAATCTTAATTTTTAATAACAGCCCTATGTAACCATTCTGCCTCAAATACCTGGCCTCCTGCCACAGAAATATTCATAATGATAGTCAAATGATTGTCCCTACAGCAACTGCTGTAAAATAACATATAATCATTCAAGCGTTTTCCAGTTGGATTAATATCCAATCCTAACAAAACTATGTCATAAGTTTCTTAAACTTTTGCTCTAATGTTCAAAATGCCACCACTTATTCTTTTTACCATATCTTTAGATATGTGAATTGTTCTATTTACTTTTAGAATTGTCCCTATATTTTACACAGCCAGCTGTCTTTCCTTTTCTGTGAATTATCTCTATTTTTATACATATTTTCTAGAAATAACACCCCTTCACTATCATTACCTTCTTTTATGAGTCCCCTAACCCATAACTGCCATTGTTTGATACATACTTAAAACATCCTTAAGTCAATTTATATATCATTTATCAGTCCCTCCTCAGGAACATATACACAACCTTATGTTCCTCAAAACAAAAATAAATTGACCAAACGAAAAAAAGAGAAAAAATAATAATAATAAAAAATAAAAATAATAATAATAATAATAATAATAATACTTGCACATTTGCAATATTACCACTATTTGTAATGTAATGGAAAACGTCCATCCGTGTCATTCTATGCCAATGTTATTGTTGGTCTCTTTCTTCTTCATTCATGGGTATCTTCGCACAACAGACTACCTATTTATTCAATTGAACATTACATTTTATCATCCCAATTCCAATGACATCATAAAACGAAAGAAACAAAAAACCTTTAATCTAAAATTCTGTAAGTTCTGTCAACCTCCTTGTCTCAGGATTAGTTTCCAGAGCTTCCCTAAGCCTATTAACGTTAAACAGTTCTATATCCAAATAACTAAACAGTTATATTTTTTATTTTATACATTTTCCAACCCAATATTCATGATAACAATCCTTAGTGTTTACTTTAACTCAAATTTGACCTTATCTATTCAATACACAACATCCCTTTAATAATTAACATTTATACTAAACACTTTAAATACCAGTACTATCTATTTTCCCAATAGCCCTTTTGTCTCAGTTTCTCTCATGAGTGGCCTGATAATAAAAAGGTCAGTACCCCAATTCCTTTAAGTCATTATTCTCCCAACAAATATAATGTCATTTCAGCATGTCTTTTTTAGATACAGTTCACAGGTCATCAGACACAGTTGTCCCTCACTATTCAGCCGGTTAGGGTGGGTTTGAGCTCCACACCCACTTGTAGTGATATTCTCTCCCATGCCTTAAAGCATTCTGACGTCACCTTCTATGATAACTCCCTTATTCTACCGGTGATTTCTCAGACGAATTACAGATGAGGTATTTATCAACAAAACCCTTTGGAGTAACTTTCATCACTTTCTATATGCAGAATGAACAAAACACATTTGTGTATTTATCCAAAGACCATAACCCCAAGGAACTGATAGTTTTACCCATGAACCCATGTTATATCAAAATAAAAATTAAAATAAACCTATTCGAATAACTTATTCAATTTAAGGGTACAACTCTTCATAATTTTCCCAGGGACATAATAGATTTTCAAAGTAATTATACAGTTTGAATAGAGTCTTGTGTCTTTTAAACATTTAAAAATTAAATCCCACCTGTTCCAACAATTTCTAGTAAAAGGTGATCAGTCTTTCACAGGAAATTCTTAGGAATCAGGGCATTTTGACACCATTAAAATGTTTCCACTCCCCTTTCTTTAGGAACAACTTAAATACATTTTTCAAAAAATAATTCCATCATTCTGCATACCCAAATTGAAACTGAAGTGGAAAAAGCCCTTCCAATAAATCTACTAATGTATATTCATTCCCAGTACACGGTGCACTTACTAGTAAACCATAGCCAATAGCACACAGGGACTGGACTCACTTATCCAGAACTCCATTTATTAGCCTTATCCAGATATTTTTATTTTTAAAGCGTCTGACTTTAATTAACTGCTTTCCACAGTAATGCAGACTCCAATGATATTTCGACCAGAGAAGATTAAACCCTTTTTTTCTGGAAAAGAAAGTATACATATCGTTAATTTCACAACGTCAGCTTTTAATCTGCAAATAGTTTTTATTCCATAAACATCTTAACATTTTTCAGAGAATGACGGTATAGAATGTCTAACAATTAAAATTCCATCTGTACTCTACTATATGTCAAGTCAAACGTGATCTAATACTTCGTCTTGACCACATATAAACTGTAATCTCTATGAACCACTCATTGTTCGCTCAGAGACAATACACCGCCAAGTAAAAATTCCATTCACACTAACCTCAAACCGATTAGTTGTTTGTTATTTTGACAAGGAAATAAACTCTCGTATATCGGCATTTCCTGCTACCACACTAAGTTCTAGTGTCACCTTACACTAATTTTCCCCATAACCCGCTATATCCATATTCAAAACAGGGAGCTATTTTCTTATTTGTTTTTAGATATTGTCAATAGTTCTACTAATCACCCGCACGTCTGCGAGGACGAGTGGAACCACATTTGTCTTTTATAGTAATGTATTTGCTGATGATAGAATGTTACCAGGTAATGGCGTCCCCCATTATCCAGTTTTTTCATATTCAATCCGAAGTCGGTAGAACTAATGTGCGCGTCTTTTAGTGAATCCATGGCTTTCTTTTAAAAAATCCCTCAATGCTATGGTGAAACAATCCTTTTGTTTTCATGCCACTATTTATTTATTTAATTTCCTAAATACTCCCATGTATTATACACCTCTTATTTACTATTTTTCCGAGGTAGAGCTAATCTCCTTTCCAATTAATAATTCATTTGTCACATCACTTAATTTCTTTTATCGAAGCCTACTCTATACAGTACATACATTATTTCTGAATACTACAGATGACTTAATGTCTTATTCTAGGACAGTACTTCAAATATCACTGTTTTTTTTCCCTTTACAGATATCATTATTTATTCATTTGGTTTGTTGTTACAGTTCTAATCAATTTTTAAGATTACATTTACGTTACATTTAAGTCATTTAGCAGATGCTCTTATCCAGAGCGACTTACAAATTGAAAAGTTCATACATATTCATCCTGGTCCCCCCGTGGGAATTGAACACTCAACCCAGGCGTTGCAAGCACCATGCTCTACCAACTGAGCCACACAGGTCCACTGCCTGCTCCGTTAAGATCTCTATCTAACGTCTTACTATTACCTATATTTATTTATTTTGTCTCTACTTTCTTACCTCTTCTCCATATTCTTATTGTTTGATCCTATGGTCAATTTACTAGTGAGTCAAGCCACCCCTGTTCTCCTTTTTATCCTGGCCACTCCATTTTGCACCGCTGTCTACCCTGCAGGCTATTTTTTAGACCGTAGCTTCTGTAGACACAGAGTGTCTGACGGCCTGTTTTTTCCTCCTTCTTTGTTTCACCGTACGCAAATTCTTAATGTGTCCTGGATCCCACTATTTATCTTAACCAACCTAGATTCATTGTTAAACTTTATAGTATAATTTCAATTTATTGGCGCTCCTACTTTCTGTTTTGTTACACACTTTTCTATCCGTATTTATACTATTCGGTTAACGCCTTTTTAAGTATTTTTATTTATTATTTGTTTTGACACCGTTTTTAGTAATTCTACTATGGTCGCTTATTACTTTATCACATCAGTGTTTTTATCCTTGATTACAACTTATTTTACTTCGATGTTTCTTAATTTCGTTCCCTCTATCTTAGTATTTAGAGGCACCCTTTCTTTACGTTCTACTCTGTCACAGGAAGGCTGCGCGCACCCTCTTCAGGACGCTCTGCCTACACGCACACAACCTGTCCTATCTTTCTTCCTAATGTTCTATCTTTACACAGATCCACTCATTTCTTACAACATTTTCATTCATCCTTTTATGTTTCATCCGTTCATTCAATCCCTTTGTTTTTACCTCAAAACAACTCAGTCTTTCTTCATTGACTTAATTCACTTCCTCCTACATAAGCCTAGACTTCTACAATATGACGAGACTACTGTCTAATCGGATCAGCTTGTCCTCATATCCTATTCAACCCCCAATACTTATCTTCTCTTCTATTATTAGAGTAGTATTGTAGCGTGACCCACTGAATTACCAAACCCTGGTAGCTAGACAGAGCGGTTTTTTATTCGCAGGATTTCTTTTGCATTTGAACGCCGCACAATCGGGCCAACGTTTTTCCTGCACCTACTACTTCACTCATACAGTCCTCCTTTCAGAGCGGAAACTATGAATATTTATTTAACTACTGATTTATGTTTTGACCGTATAAGTTACTTTTGCAGTTGAACGCCGCACAATCGGGCTAACGTTTTCCTACAACCTACTGATTTATGCTTTGACCGTATAAGCTACTTTTGCAGTTGAACGTCGCACAATCGGGCTAACGTTCTTCCTGCCTTCTAAATATTTCATCCATTCAGTCCTTCTTTCAAAGCGGTAACTATGAATATTTATTTAACTACTGATTTATGTTTTGACCGTATAAGTTACTTTTGCAGTTGAACGCCGCACAATCGGGCTAACGTTTTCCTACAACCTACTGATTTATGCTTTGACCGTATAAGCTACTTTTGCAGTTGAACGTCGCACAATCGGGCTAACGTTTTTCCTGCCTTCTAAATATTTCACCCGTTCAGCCCTTCTTTCAAAGCGGTAACCATGAAATATTTATTTAACTACTAAATATTCACCAACAGACCCTTCTGCCGCGCCGTGAATATCCCACCCAAGCAGACCTTTTCAAAAATGTTAACCAGCCATCTCAGCCAGATGCGCAAACAACCGCATCATTTAAGCTACACATTCGAACGGTCTGATCTGAACGAGCGCATGCATGCTCACTCTACATCTAACACAAGCAAAGTTCACAGCACCTATTCACTCAGTCTCTATACATGCGCATACATTTATATTTAATACAATTCCCCAAATTACACATACATGCACATTCATTGAATTTAAAAGTTCTTTTGTATTTACTGGTTTCATTTTAGGAAATTTGAAAGAGAGACTTACGTGGCGCTCCTCTCGCTGAGACAGTATCTCTGAAGCAATCTTACACAAACATTTCAACTATTGTAAGAACTTGCTTACCGTCTAGTTGGGCGGCCACCCTTGTTTGCCAGAATGTCCAAAGACACTATCTCCAGCCCTGAACGCCATTCCTCAGTCCCTGTCCCTCCTGGCTAGCTCGCCAAATATGTCGTGGAAAATCATTTTCAAATACAACGCTTACCAGAACTTTTAAAATCAAACATGCTCTTTATTACAACTGTACAGCCCACTGGCATGTCCCTGCGGAACACACCCCGCGGAACACACACTCTCTCAGAACTCCAGCTACTCTATTTATACACACATAGTATTGTCCGTCCCCTATGAAGTTATTCACCACCATCTGCTTTCAATTTGTTTATAATAGTGGCTGGACCCTTTATCCCAGTGTGTCCAATTACCTCTAGGCGCCACTCTGTCTGACATGTATGTTTGTAATAGAATTGTCAGACCATATGTCTAGTGTCCAATTGCTTTTAGGCGCCACTCTGTCTGACATGTATGTCAGCACAATGGAGAATCTACAAGGGTCAGAGGGTCAGAACGTCCCTTAGTAGACCTCCATCACCACGGTCCCATGACCCATGTTAACATGTGGTTCGTTACTTTAATGTTCAGCTATCTTTTATATTTATATTTTATCCATGTATCTTATGTTACCACTACACTACTACACCATCTGCTAATCTTTGGTTTCCTGTATTTACCAGAATGGCAAATGCACTCACATCTGCTCTCTTATACTACCTTCCAGTATACTCCTGTCTACTGTCCAACAGTGTGATATCTACCCACATATGTCACCTACTCCTACACATACTGCTGAACATTACAGACTGAGGAACATTACATACTGCTGAACATTACAGACTGAGGAACATTACATACTGCTGAACATTACAGACTGAGGAACATTACATACTGCTGAACATTACAGACTGAGGAACATTACAGACTGAGGAACATTACAGACTGAGGAACATTACAGACTGAGGAACATTACATACTGCTGAACATTACAGACTGAGGAACATTACATACTGCTGAACATTACAGACTGAGGAACATTACAGACTGAGGAACATTACAGACTGAGGAACATTACAGACTGAGGAACATTACATACTGCTGAACATTACAGACTGAGGAACATTACATACTGCTGAACATTACAGACTGATGAACATTACAGACTGAGGAACATGTTACAGACTAAACATTACAGCCTGAACGTTACAAACTGATGAACGTTACAGACTGATAAACGTTACAGACTGATAAACGTTACAGACTGATAAACGTTACAGACTGATGAAAGTTACAGACTGATAAACGTTACAGACTGAATGTTACAGACCGATGACCGTTAGGGTTAGGGGTAGGGTTAAGGTTAAGGTTAGAGCCAGGGTCAGAGGGGAGAAGGTTAGGGTTAGGCCAATCTTACCAGGGGACGCGGTTCCAAAGATGGGCTGGCTCCTGTTTTGGGGCAGTGTTATCCCTTGTTGTAGCACTGTTTGGTAAAGAGGGCAGTGTTATTCTTTGCTGCAGCAACCGTTGGTGAAACAGACAGTGTGATCTTTTGTAGTGACACCCGTTGTTCAACACCAACGCACTGTGCTTGCCTTTGTGCAATGGAGTAGAGACTCCATCTCATTCTCTGTGTGGTTTCTGTGATGTGAGGATTGCGTTTTTTAAAGAGGTATTGAATGATGCCGGGCCTGACTGCTTTAAGGTCCAAGGTGGCTTAGCAGTTCAGACGTCTTTTTCCGTATTGTCGTGTCGTGTCCTGTATATATATATATTTACACCTTTTCTTCGCATATCTTTTATTTATTTTATTATCCAAGAACTCAACTACAAAAGCTTTCCTGCAAAAGCTTTCCTGCAACCCGCTTCACCAATTACAAAAAGTATTACTTACCTCAATCTGAAAATCCATCGTGGAAGCTAGCCAGGGGCTAATTCAGAAGCTAGCCTGAAAGCTAACCAGAAGCTACTCCGATAGCTAGCCAGAAGCTAATCTGTAGCTGCCCCGAAATTAGCCGGTTTGCTGGCTAGCGTTGGTGTTTCAGCTGCCCACGTTTTGTGGTCATCAGCTATTCCTTTAGCTCGATAATCTACCGGCACTTTTGTGCAACGCGACTCGGACCGGAGCATTCCGGGACTTTTTTCTTTTTCTCTCAGTTTCCCCGGATTCCAGCCGCAGGCTCTGGACACCTGCACCTTGATTTCGCAGCTAGCTAGCTGCATACCGTGTGACTATTGGCTTACGTCGACCCCGGAGCAAACTCAAATCATGCTGGAGCTAGCCAGCTAAGGAGTTCCATCACCATCCGGACCCGTTTCTTTTGTTGCTGCTGCAGATACGGAACCCCACCGGGCCTTCACGACTGACTGCCGCGACTGACTGCCGACGTTATCTGCCCGAGGGATTTATCCAACCGGCACCTCCGTCCCGACGTTACCTGAACGCTCATCTGAGGCCCGCTAATCGTTAGCTGTCTTATCGGCTGCTATCTGAACAAAACCCCACTACACGGAACCTACCGACGGAAACGCACGAGGTATCTACAAACAGACCTCCATCCTATGCTGCTACCGATAGCCATATACCTGGCCAGCTGTCTGGATCGCCACGACCCCAACCAACCTCTACTCACTGGACCCTTATTGATCACTCGATTAAGCATGCCTCTCCTTAATGTAAATATGCCTTGTCCATTGCTGTTCTGGTTAGTGTTTATTGGCTTATTTCACTGTAGAGATTCTAGCCCTGCTCTCTATACCATATCCAACCTCTCAGTTCCACCACCCACATATGCGATGACATCACCTGGTTTCAATGATGTTTCTAGAGACAAGATCTCTCTCATCATCACTCAATACCTAGGTTTACCTCCACTGTATTCACATCCTACCATACCTTTGTCTGTACATTATTCCTTTAAACTATTTTATCGCCCCCAGAAACTTCCTTTTACTCTCTACTCTAGTAGCTCTAGGCGACCAATTCTCATAGCTTTTAGCCGTACCCTTATCCTACTCCTCCTCTGTTCCTCTGGTGATGTAGAGGTGAATCCAGGCCCTGCAGTACCTGGCTCCACTCCTATTCCCCAGGCGCTCTCTTTTGATGACTTCTGTAACCGTAATAGCCTTGGCTTCATGCATGTTAACATTAGAAGCCTCCTCCCTAAGTTTGTTTTGTTCACTGCTTTAGCACACTCTGCCAACCCGGATGTCTTAGCCGTGTCTGAATCCTGGCTTAGAAAGACCACCAAAAATTCAGACATTTTCATCCCCAATTACAAGATTTTCAGACAAGATAGAACGGCCAAAGGGGGCGGTGTTGCAATCTACTGCAAAGACTGCCTGCAGAGTTCTGTTATACTATCCAGGTCTGTTCCCAAACAATTTGAACTTCTACTTTTAAAAATCCACCTCTCTAAAAACAAGTCTCTCACCGTTGCCGCCTGCTATAGACCACCCTCTGCCCCCAGCTGTGCTCTGGACACTATATGTGAACTGATTGCCCCCCATCTATCTTCAGAGCTCGTGCTGCTAGGCGACCTAAATTTGAACATGCTCAACACCCCAGCCACCCTACAATCTAAGCTTGATGCCCTCAATCTCACACAAATTATCAATGAACCTACCAGGTACCACCCCAATTCCGTAAACACGGGTACCCTCATAGATATCATCCTAACAAACTTGCCCTCCAAATACACCTCTGCTGTTTTCAACCAAGATCTCAGCGATCACTGCCTCATTGCCTGCATCCGTAATGGGTCAGCGGTCAAACGACCTCCACTCATCACTGTCAAACGCTCCCTGAAACACTTCAGCGAGCAGGCCTTTCTAATCGACCTGGCCGGGGTATCCTGGAAGGATATTGATCTCATCCCGTCAGTAGAGGATGCCTGGTCATTTTTTAAAAATGCCTTCCTCACCATCTTGAATAAGCATGCCCCATTCAAGAAATTTAGAACCAGGAACAGATATAGCCCTTGGTTCTCTCCTGACCTGACTGCCCTTAACCAACAGAAAAACATCCTATGGCGTTCTGCATTAGCATCGAACAGCCCCCGTGATATGCAACTTTTCAGGGAAGCCAGAAACCAATATACACAGGCAGTTAGAACAGCCAAGGCTAGCTTTTTCAAGCAGAAATTTGCTTCCTGCAACACAAATTCAAAAAAGTTCTGGGACACCGTAAAGTCCATGGAGAATAAGAACACCTCCTCCCAGCTTCCAACCACTCTGAAGATAGGAAACACTGTCACCACCGACAAATCCACTATAATTGAGAATTTCAATAAGCATTTTTCTACGGCTGGCCATGCTTTCCACCTGGCTACCCCTACCCCGGACAACAGCACTGCCCTCCCCTCTGCTACTCGCCCAAACCTTCCCCATTTTCTTTCTCCCAAATACAGTCAGCTGATGTTCTTAATGAGCTGCAAAATCTGGACCCTTACAAATCAGCCGGGCTAGATAATCTGGACCCTTTCTTTCTAAAACTATCTGCTGAAATTGTTGCCACCCCTATTACTAGCCTCTTCAACCTCTCTTTCGTGTCGTCTGAGATCCCCAAAGATTGGAAAGCAGCTGCGGTTATCCCCCTCTTCAAAGGGGGGGACACCCTTGACCCTAACTGCTACAGACCTATATCTATCCTACCCTGCCTTTCTAAGGTCTTCGAAAGCCAAGTCAACAAACAGATTACCGACCATTTCGAATCACACCACACCTTCTCCGCTATGCAATCTGGTTTCAGAGCTGGTCATGGGTGCACCTCAGCCACGCTCAAGGTCATAAACGATATCGTAACCGCCATCGATAGGAAACAATACTGTGCAGCCGTATTCATTGACCTGGCCAAGGCTTTTGACTCTGTCAATCACCACATCCTCATTGGCAGACTCGACAGCCTTGGCTTCTCTAATGATTGCCTCGCCTGGTTCACCAACTACTTCTCTGATCGAGTTCAGTGTGTCAAATCGGAGGGTCTGTTGTCCGGGCCTCTGGCAGTCTCTATGGGGGTGCCACAGGGTTCAATTCTTGGACCGACTCTCTTCTCTGTTTACATCAATGATGTCGCTCTTGCTGCTGGTGATTCTCTGATCCACCTCTACGCAGACGACACTATTCTGTATACTTCTGGCCCTTCTTTTGACACTGTGTTAACAACCCTTCAGGCGAGCTTCAATGCCATACAACTCTCCTTCCGTGGCCTCCAACTGCTCTTAAATACAAGTAAAACCAAATGCATGCTCTTCAACCGATCGCTGCCTGCTCCTGCCCGCCTGTCCAACATCACTACTTTGGACGGCTCTGACTTAGAATATGTGGACCACTACAAATACCTAGGTGTCTGGTTAGACTGTAAACTCTCCTTCCAGACCCACATCAAACATCTCCAATCCAAAGTCAAATCTAGAATTGGCTTCCTATTCCGCAACAAAGCATCCTTTACTCATGCTGCCAAACATACCCTTGTAAAACTGACCATCCTACCAATCCTCGACTTCGGTGATGTCATTTACAAAATAGCCTCCAAAACCCTACTCAATAAATTGGATGCAGTCTATCACAGTGCCATCCGTTTTGTCACCAAAGCCCCATATACTACCCACCACTGCGACCTGTACACTCTCGTTGGCTGGCCCTCGCTTCATACTCGTCGCCAAACCCACTGGTTCCAGGTCATCTACAAGACCCTGCTAGGTAAAGTCCCCCCTTATCTCAGCTCGCTGGTCACCATAGCAGCACCTACCTGTAGCACGCGCTCCAGCAGGTATATCTCTCTAGTCACCCCCAAAACCAATTCTTCCTTTGGACGCCTCTCCTTCCAGTTCTCTGCTGCCAATGACTGGAAAGAACTACAAAAATCTCTGAAACTGGAAACACCTATCTCCCTCACTAGCTTTAAGCACCAGCTGTCAGAGCAGCTCATAGATTACTGCACCTGTACATAACCCATCTACAATTTAGCCCAAACAACTACCTCTTTACCTACTGTATTTATTTATTAATTTATTTTGCTCCTTTGCACCCCATTATTTCTGTCTCTACTTTGCACTTTCTTCCACTGCAAACCAACCATTCCAGTGTTTTTTTAGTTTTTATTTTACTTGCTGTGTTGTACTCACTTCGCCTCCATGGCCTTTTTATATTTTTATTTATTTATACATATATTTGTTTGCCTTCACCTCCCTTATCTCACCTCACTTGCTCACATTGTATATAGACTTATTTTTTTTGTTCACTGTATTATTGACTATATGTTTGTTTTACTCCATGTGTAACTATGTGTTGTTGTATGTGTCGAACTGCTTTGCTTTATCTTGGCCAGGTCGCAATTGTAAATGAGAACGTGTTCTCAATTTGCCTACCTGGTTAAATAAAGGTTAAATAAAATAAATAAATAAACTGTGTCCTGACTGTGTTCAGTGATCTGTAACTTTCAGTTGTCCCTAACTTCAATAACATGAACCATGTTGGAATGAACCTTTAGTATGTCTACAACAATGCTGACCCTCACTGTCAAGGACATTTATAGCTCTGTGTCTTTGTGTCTGTGTCTCTGTGTGTGTGTGTGTGTGTGTGTGTGTGTGTGTGTGTGTGTGTGTGTGTGTGTGTGTGTGTGTGTGTGTGTGTGTGTGTGTGTGTGTGTGTGTGTGTGTGTGTGTGTGTGTGTGTGTGTGTGTGTGTGTGTGTGTGTGTGTGTGTGTCTGTGTGTGTCTGTGTGTATCTGTGCGTGTGGTATGCCTGTCCATCTATCGGTATGTCCTCTATTATACATGAGTGCCATTCTAAACCTGCATTCTGATCTCTGCTTTACCACACACACACACACACACACACACACACACACACACACACACACACACACACACACACACACACACACACACACACACACACACACACACACACACACACACACACACACACACACACACACACACACACACACACGCAGCTATCGATGACCAGAGTTCTTCAGATAGAGTTGAGAAACTTGATCTAGTTGGAGGCTGTTGATCTAGTTGACCTGCTATTTGTTGAAGGAGGCTGTTGTGTCCATGAAGTAGTGAGACGGAGGAGCATTATGATACGATGTTGATCAGACTAACTGGGCTGCAATCTATCTCTCTACTGGCCTGGCTGATCACACTAACACACAGTAAGACCCTGTCCGTATGTCTGTCTAACTGTCTGTTTGTCTGTCTGTCTAACTGTCTGTTTGTCTGTCTGTCTGACAGTATGTATGTCTGTAAGTCTGCCAAACTGTCTGCCTGACTGCCTGTCTGACTGTCTGTATGTCTGTTTAACTCTCTGTCAGACTGTCTGTATGTCTGTTTAAATGTCTGTCAGACTGTCTGTATGTCTGTTTAAATGTCTGTCAGACTGTCTGTATTTCTACCTGTCTGTCTGTCTGTCTGTCTGTCTGTCTGTCTGTCTGTCTGTCTGTCTGTCTGTCTGTCTGTCTGTCTGTCTGTCTGTCTGTCTGTCTGTCTGTCTGTCTGTCTGTCTGTCTGTCTGTCTGTCTGTCTGTCTGTCTGTCTGTCTGTGTCTGTCTGTCTGTCTGTCTGTCTGTCTGTCTGTCTGTCTCTATCTCTCCATCTCTCTATTAATGTATTTCTCTCTATCTCTGTCTATACATTTCTATCTCTCTCTCTATCAATTTCTATCTCTCTATCTCTCTCTATACATGTCTATCTCTCTCTCTATCCATTTCTATCTATCTCCCCTATTTGTCTCTTTGATATTACGGTTTGGAATTTATAAATGTTTGGCAGATAGATCTCCATCACATCTAGAGATTAAAGCTGATTGAAGTGACTAGAGAGAGAGCATTCTGTGGTTATGTTGTCTTTGGGTTATCCATGGTAACAGTTGGATACTATAAAATCCATTCCTTTAGAGTGGAGGCCTACCTGGACTATTCATTTATCTGTGTGTGACCTCCTTTAGACAGTGTTCAGCTGAAACCCATCCTGTAACTCTACCCTGTAACCCTGACAACACAGCTCACACTGCACCGTGTCTAAAATATCCAATCTCCAATGTGTGTGTGTGTGTGTGTGTGTGTGTGTGTGTGTGTGTGTGTGTGTGTGTGTGTGTGTGTGTGTGTGTGTGTGTGTGTGTGTGTGTGTGTGTGTGTGTGTGTGTGTGTGTGTGTGTGTGTGTGTGTGTGTGTGTGTGTGTGTGTGTGTGTGTGTGTGTGTGCGCAGGTGTGGAGATCATAGATCCAGGCCAGGTGGTGTATGTGGACTCAGGTCTGGATGGAGTGGTGGGTAAAGCCGTGATCCTGGAGTGTGGATCAACCAGACCTGATGTTTACATCTGGGGGTTCACACAACCTGGAACCAACGCCATCAAAGCTGTGGTCTACGACTTTGGAAAAGGTCCCACTTTATTCATCTCTTTATTTATTTATCATTTATCTCTTTATTTATATTATTTATATCTTTATTTATCTCTTTATTTATATTATTCATCTCTTTATTTATTTATCATTTATTTCTTTATTTATATTATTCATCTCTTTGTTTATATTATTTATCTCTTTATTTATATTATTAATATTATTCATCTCTTTATTTATATTATTCATCTCTTTATTTATATTATGTATCTCTTTATTTATATTATTTATCTCTTTATTTATATTATTTATCTTATTCATCTCTTTATTTATATTATTTATCTATTTATTTATATTATTTACCTTATTCATCTCTCTTTTTTATCTTATTCATCTCTTTTTTATATTATTAATCTCTTTTTTATCTCATTCATCTCTTTATGTATCTCATTTATCTTATTCATCTCTTAATTTATATTAATTATCTCTTTATTTATATTATATATCTTATTTATCTCTTCATTTATATTATTTATATTATTCATCTCTTTATTTACCTCTTTATTTGTTTCTTTATTAATCTGAGGCTCAATTATGTATCTTATTCATCCATTTATATATACTATGTATCTTTTTCATCTGTTTCTATATATTGTGTATCTTATTAATCTGTTTATATATAATATGTATCTTACTCATCTGTTTATATGTCTCTTTTTTTAGATTATCTATCTTCTTCATCTATTTATCTCTTTTTTATATTTATCTTATTCATCACTTTATTTATCTGATATTAAATCCACACTACACCACTTCATAGTACAGCTCTGATATTAAATTCACACTACACCACTTCATAGTACAGCTCTGATATTAAATTCACACTACACCACTTCATAGTACAACTCTGATATTAAATTCACACTACACCACTTCATAGTACAGCTCTGATATTAAATTCACACTACACCACTTCATAGTACAGCTCTGATATTAAATTCACACTACACCACTTCATAGTACAGCTCTGATATTAAATCCACACTACACAACTTCATAGTACAGCTCTGATATTAAATTCACACTACACCACTTCATAGTACAGCTCTGATATTAAATCCACACTACACCACTTCATAGTACAGCTCTGATATTAAATTCACACTACACCACTTCATAGTACAGCTCTGATATTAAATCCACACTACACAACTTCATAGTACAGCTCTGATATTAAATTCACACTACACCACTTCATAGTACAGCTCTGATATTAAATCCACACTACACCACTTCATAGTACAGATCTGATATTAAATTAGCAGTTCAAATCAAATCAAATGTTATTTGTCACATGCGTCGAATACAACAGGTGTAGACATTACCGTGAAATGCTTACTTACAAGCCCTTAACCAACAAAGCAGTTTTAAGAAAAATGCCTAAAAAAAATACGAAATAAAAGTAACAAATAATTATACAGCAACAGTAAAATAACAATAGTGAGGCAATATGCAGGGGGTACCGGTACAGAGTCAATGTGCGGGGGAAACGGTTCGTTGAGGTAATATGTACATGCAGGTAGAGTTATTAAGGCGAGGATGCATCGATAATAAACAGAGTAGCAGCGTAAAAGAGAGGGGGTGGGGGGGGGGGGAAAGCAAATAGTCTGGGTAGCCATTTAATTAGATGTACAGGAGGAGTCTTATGGCTTGGGGGTAGAAGCTGTTTAGAAGCCTCTTGGACCTAGACTTAGCACTCCGGTACCGCTTGCCATGCGGTAGCAGAGAGACCAATATATGACTAGGGTGGCTGGAGTCTTTGACAATTTTTGGGGTCTTCTTCTGACACCGCCTGGTATAGAGGTCCTGGGTGGCAGGACGCTTGGCCCCAGTGATGTACTGGGTCGTACGCACTACCCTCTGTAGTGCCTTGCGGTCAGAGGCCGAGCAGTTGCCGTACCAGGCAGTGATGCAACCAGTCAGGATGCTCTCGATGGTGCAGCTGTAGAAATATTTAAGGATCTGAGGCCCCATGCCAAATCTTTTCAGTCTCCTGAAGGGGAATAGATTTTGTCGTGCCCTCTTCACGGCTGTCTTGGTGTGCTTGGCCCATGTTATTTTGTTGGTGATGTGGACACCAAGGAACTTGAAGCTCTCAACCTGCTACACTACAGCCCCTTCGATGAGAATGGGGGCATGCTCTGTCCTCCTTTTCCTCTCCTTTGTCTCATCACGTGGAGGGATAGGTTGTTGTCCTGGAACCACACCGCCAGGTCTCTGACCTCCTTCCTATAGGCTGTCTTGTCATTGTCGGTGATCAGGCCTACCACTGTTGTGTCATCAGCAAACGTAATGATGGTGTTGGAGTCGTGCCTGGCCATGTAGTCATAAGTGAACAGGGAGTACAGGACGGGACTGAGCACGCACCGCTGAGGGGCCCCCGTGTTGAGGATCAGCGTGGCGGGTTGTTTCCTACCCTTAACATCTGGGGGCGGCCCGTCAGGAAGTCCAGGATCCAGTTGCAGAGGGAGGTCTTTAGTCCCAGGGTCCTTAGCTTAGTGATACGCTTTGAGGGCACTATGGCATTGAAGGCTGAGCTCTAATCAATGAAGAGCATTCTCACATAGATATTCCTTTTGTCCAGGTGGGAAAGGGCAGTGTGGAGTGCAATAGAGATTGCATCATCTGTGAATCTGTTGGGGTGGTATGCAAATTGGAGTGGGTCTAGGATTTCTGGGATAATGGTGTTGATGTGAGCCATGACCAGCCTTTCAAAGCACTTCATAGCTACAGACATGAGTGCTACTGGGCGGTAAACATTTAGGCTGAGGCCCCATGCCTTCGCTTCCTTGGGAACAGGGACTATGGTGGTCTGCTTGAAACATAGGTATTACAGACTCGGTCAGGGAGAGGTTGAAAATGTCACTTACCAGTTGGTCAGCGCATGTCTGGAGTACACGTCCTGGTAATCGGTCTTGTGAATGTTGACCTGTTTAAAGGTCTTAGTCACATCGGTTGAGGAGAACGTGATCACACAGTCATCCGGAACAGCTGATGCTCTCATGCATGTTTCAATGTTACTTGCCTCAAAGCGAGCATAGATGTAATTCAGCTCGTTTGGTATGCTCGTGTCACTGGACAGCTTGCAGCTGTGCTTCCCTTAGTAGTCTGTAATAGTTTTCAAGTTTTTTTAACGAGCGTCTGAGCAGTAGTACGATTCGATTTCCTGTATTGACTGTTTGATTTTTCATCGGATGGCATAGCGGGATTTCTTATAAGCTTTCAGGTTAGAGTCCCACTCCTTGAAAGTGGCAGCTCTATCCTTTAGCTCAGTGTGGATGTTGCCTGTAATCCACAGCTTCTGGTTGAGGTATGTACGTACAGTCACTGTGGGGACAACGTCATTGATGCACTTATTGATGAAGCCAGTGACGGATGTAGTGTACTCCTCAATACCATCGGAAGAATCCCAGAACATATTCCAGTCTGTGCTAGCAAAACAGTCCTGTAGCTTAGCATATGCTTCAGCTGACCACTTTTTTATTGACCGAGTCACTGGTGATTTCTTCTTTAGTTTTTTCTTGTAAGCAGGAATCTGGAGGATAGAATTATGATCAGGTTTGCCAAATGGAGAGCGAGGGATTGCTTTGTACGGGTCTCTGTGTGTGGAATTAATTAAGGGGGGTCTAGAGTTTTTTCCCCTCTGTTTGTACATTTAACATGCTGGTAGAAATTAGATAAAAGGGATTTAAGTTACCCTGCATTAAAGTCCTCAGCCACTAGGAGGCTGCCTCTGGATGAGCGTTTTCCTGTTTGCTTATGGCTGTATACAACTCATTTAGTGCGGTCTTACTGGAAGCATCAGTTTGTGGTGGTAAATAGACAGCTACGAAGAATATAGATGAAAACTCTCTTGGTAGATAGTACGGTCTACAGCTTATCATGAAATACTCTACCTCAGGTGAGCAAAACCTCGAGACTATCGTGCACCAGCTGTTGTTTACAAATATACATAGACCGCCACCACATGTCTTACCAGAGGCTGCTGTTCTATCCTGCCGATACAGTGTGTAACCCGCCAGCTGCATGTTATTCATGATGTCGTTCAGC